>NW_011491618.1:1924736-1964646 GCF_000754665.1 Bison bison bison | reverse complement strand
GGTGGGGATGGTGTGTGAGGGTGGGGTGGTGGTGGTGGTGGCTAAAGGTGACCATTGGTGCACTCAAGATAGACCCTTTTGAGACAGCAGAGAGGAAGTTAAGAAGGCAAGAAAGGCATAGCCTGGGTTGATGAAAGGAGAAAAAAACAGAAGTCAATGAGGTGGTGGAGGGAGAGTAGACAGGTTAAGGAGGGTATGGAGATGTCTCTGGCTCTTTGGAACTCCCTAGGAAGAAGGTATTTGACTCAGAGAGGACTGTCCTTGTAGCTCATGGTTTTAAATTTTTTTTAATAGAGGTAGTTTTTTTTTTTTTTTTTTTTGCTACGAAAACATCTTACTTCTCTCTCTCTTTTTCCTGTGGGATGTGGGATCTTAGGTCCCCAACTGAAGATTGAACCCAAGCCCTCCAAAGTGAGAGCTCAGAGCCCTAACCATTGGGCCTGCCAGGGAATGCCCCTGGTTGGAAACTTTTATGTTCAACAACTGCTTACCAAACACCGGCCCTCTTACCATCTGTCCTCTTCTCTTCTTCTCTCTCTCTCTTCTTTGTTCATACTCTAGCGAACAGCTAAGGCCTGGAGTTGGCTTCCTCTTCACTCGGTGCAGATTTTCTTGCAGGGCAAGTCCTTGGAGCTCTACCTCTCTCCCAGCCACCAGCTTGGCATCCTTTGCTATCAGCTTCCCTGAAGGCAGCGCCTCCATCCACCACCCAGACAGAGCATCCCTCTTCTCTGTGTGCACACACCATGCCAGGCACTGGAGAATGGACCCCAGGAAGGAGGGGTCCTACAGAAGTAAGGAAGGTGCAGATTCCAGAGCCAAATAGAGCCAAGAGTCAGTCAAACTGCTGAGCACACATTCAACCAATCAGATTAAAAGAAAAATCAGAGAGATTCTTTAGAAGATGGCAAGGAGGTGTACAGGGAGCTGGGGTCCAGGCCCAGGCCCAGGCCCAGAAGGACTAAGACAGGGAGGCACAGGGTGGAGAACCGTTGGCTTGGAGAGAGTCTGGGTCCTGAGGTGAGGGCAGGGCTGGGATGGGGGTTGTGGGAGGTGGCATAGACTTGACCCCTAGAAGGCCAGACTCAAATGTCTGGCATAAATTTGAAGGGAATGGAGGCTTCTCTGTGGGGCCCTAGGCAGGTGAGAAGGCAGCTTGCCTTTGTGCTCTCCCCAGGCAGAGGCAGGCAGGCGTACGGGGGGGATAGCGTCTGGGGAACAGTTGTCGTGGACACTGTCCAGTAGCCCTCCACCCAGGCCAACCTGCTGTCTCTATAATCAAGAGCCCCAGCAACCCCTCCTGTGCCACCCCACACAGCCAGTAACAGAAGAACCATCTCTGAAATAAACACCATATAAGAACAACAACCCCCAGAAACTCCAAAGGGGCTTTGATGTTGGGGCCAAGGGTTTTGACTAAACAAACTGGAAGCGATTTAGGCCAGAGAATGCTGGCGGCAGCTCTGAGGCGGCAGCATTAGGGTTTTGAGTCAGGTCGCCAGGAGCTAGTAGAGGACTCTACCCTCCCCACCCCCAACCAGCCACCCTGGAACCTCAGAGACCAGTGCAGAAAGGCGAGGGTGTGTGCTGTCTCCCATCTTCCCTCCTTCCTTCTGCCTGAGGGGCTGGACCATTTAAGAACATCATCTCCACCCAGCGAATGCTGTGCTGTGAAGCTGACCCCTTGAAGTCCTCCCCTCCTCCCCCTCCAGCCCCAGCACACACGGTCACTGCCCTCCACTTCCCCGCATCCTCTCCTCCTCAGCCAGTCCTTATCTTAAATGTCTTTATAAGGAACAACTGATTCCAGGAACAAATCTTGTCCCAGTCTGAAAAGTCCCTGATTCCATAACAGCCACGTGGCTCTGGCACTGAGGTAAGTCAAATCCCAAAGAGTTGGCAGTTCAATCCTTGGACCATCAGCAATCCCCTGGAGGGCAGAAACTGCATCTGGTTCATCTCTGTGTCCCCCATGCCTAAGAAAAGAGAGGGGTTCAGTCCCTGTTTGTTGAATGAACAAATGAACAATCCCTTGGGGGAACCACAGAGGGTTAAAGTCCTGGTTCTATCATACGCTTCAGCGTCCTCTGCCAAGAGGTATTACCCAGCTCATAAGTGGTTTTATGAAACCATACATGCACACACACACATCCATATACATACAGACAGACATACTATTGATACAAGAACTATGTAGAATGTGCAGCCCAGAGTCTAACATGCAGCAGGTACACAATGGCGGGGTGTAAATGGTTCATAATTTAGGTTACTTCCCTACCGGTCTGTGTCTCATTTGTAGCCAAAAGAACCTACATTTGTGAATCTGCGCAGAAGGGCTCAGAAGACTGGGGCTGAAAATCTTTCCAGGGTGGTGATTCCAGCAGGAAGGCAGTAGTAGCTCCCTCCCCTGCCCAACCGTGGAAACGTGGAGAAAGCTGAACCTTTCTGGACTTGTGTGGTGACTTTCTCTATTAGAGAGGTGAGGGGGAGGGGCTGGGGTTTCATCTGTGCCCCTTAAATGAGACCCTCTGCTCTGTAAGATGGTCCCCCTCTGGCCTCCTCTCTGACTCTACTCTGGCTGTTTCTCTCCCTCATATCCTCTCCCTGAAGGCCATCTGTCTTCCTGTCTTTTTTTTTTTTTAATCTTAATTATTGTTTTACATTTAATCACCAAGTCTTGAGTAATAGGATCCTAAAGAGCCAGTGAGATATCCCCAGGCTGGATTGACTCTCGCAAAGGAACAAAACAAAACAAGGGAGCCACTCACAGAGAGCCAGACACGTGCTTACACACTTTCTCTCTCACACACACATACACAGAGTCCTATACACGAAAACAAGAAAGTACAGGGAACATGGGCGTGCCACACAAATACACAGGCACACACGCTTAGATATGTGCACACACTGTCTCAAACACACGCCTACACACATACATTCACTACTAACAAAGAATCTCCAAAAAGCAGCTCATACACACGCACACACACACACACACAGACTTACAGGAGGCCCGATGACTGTACTTCAAGCTTCACCTCCCAACCCAAGCCCAAAAATCTGTCTCCAATTATCTGGCCCGTGTTGGGAGCAACAGGAAATCCAGAGCTGCCTCTGTCTTCTGGGGGAGATGCCGGGATTTCAGCCATTTCTCCATCTTTGGAAAACAAAAGCCTTCTGGTCTTGCCTCCTTCTCCCTGCTTCCAAGGCAGCTGGGGCTAGAAGGGTGTGCATGTGGGTGGGAGGGAGGGTGTAAAACTGAGCCTAAGAACCTCTTGGGAAAGAACAGCCTGGGAGAGTGGCCAGGGGTCTCTGAGCTCTGAACAAGAGCCTTTCCAACTTCCCCCAAAACACTGAACAGGGAAGTTGCTTGGGTCAAGGATAAGGGTCTACAGTGAGGACCTTGGAATCAGCAATGACCCCAGGCACTAGCCTCATGGAGTGACCAGCACAAGAGCTCGACAACCAGTAGACTTCCAATCAGAAGACCTGGGCTCGAGTCCCAGATCTGCAGCGAGCCAGCTGCCAGTGACTTCACGCCTCAGAATCTCACTTAGAAAATGGGAGTAAGACAGCGGCATGCCTTACGGGGTGGTTGTGAGCAATCAGTGAGCTGGTCCAAGTGCTTGCGTAGCTGTTGGCTATGAGATGATGCCCCAACCTGTGTGAGTGGCATCTCCTCCCCAAATAGAAAGCTGTCCTTGTCTCCTCCAGATACATTTGGCTATTCCCACAGAAGAGAAAATACGGTTTCAAGAAACCAAAGATTAAGACTTCCCTGGTGGTCCAGTGGCTAAGACTCTGTGCTCCCAATGCAAGGGCCCAAGTTCTATCCCTGTTGAGGGAACTAGATCCCATATGCTGCAACTAAGACTTTGCATGCTGCAGTGAAAGATTCCAAATGCTGCAACAAAAATCTAAGATTCCACTTGCTGCAGTCAAATAGATAAGATTAAATATTAAAAAAAAACCCTGGATCAGCTTCTTTATGTCTCTTCCCTTATTAGTCTCCCCATCTTGCAACTTTCTTACTTGACTGCACAACCCACCCCACTGGATTTGGATATCTTGTTTTTAAAGACACCTAATCTAGGGGCCGGAGAAGGCAATGGCACCCCACTCCAGTACTCTTGCCTGGAAAATCTCATGGACCAAGGAGCTTGGTGGGCTGCAGTCCATGGGGTCTCGAAGAGTCGGACACGACTGAGTGGCTTCACTTTCACTTTTCACTTTCATGCATTGGAGAAGGAAATGGCAACCCACTCCAGTGTTCTTGCCTGGAGAATCCCAGGGATGGGGGAGCCCGGTGGGCTGCCGTCTATGGGGTCCCACAGAGTCGGACACGACTGAAACGACTTAGCAATCTAAGGGCCCCTGGAGGAGGGCATGGCAACCCACTCCAGTGTTCTTACCTGGAGAATCCCCATGGACAGAGGAGGTTGGCAGGCTACAGTCCATGGAGTCGCAAAGATCTGGACACGACTGAGCAGAGTCCAGCAGTGCCTTCGCCTATTTCAGCCCAGGGTTAATTTCCCCAAATAATGGACACTCTACCTGGCTTTGCTTAGGGGAGGGTTAGAAATCATGACTACCTAAAGGTGATAGTTCCCGCAATGGCTTTAAGGAAGGAACTTCTGAAAGTATTTGTTTGTTTATCTGGTTGTGCCAGGTCTTAGGTGCAGTGTACGGGATCTTTCATTTTGGCATGCAAACTCTTAGTTTCAGCATGTGGGATCTAGTTGCCTGACCAGGGATCGAACCCAGGCCCCCCGCATTGAGAGCACAGAGTCTTAACCACTGGATCACCAGGGAAGTCCCAGGAAGGAACTTTTGAAGGACTCTTGCCACCATCCAACCCACTCTCTGGAACTTCAGGGCTTTGTAGGATTTATATTGCTTTGTAGGATTTAAACATGCAATGGCACCCCACTCCAGTACTCTTGCCTGGAAAATTCCATGGATGGAGGAGCCTGGTAGGCTGCAGCCCATGGGGTTGCTAAGAGTTGGACACGACTGAGCGACTTCACTTTCACTTTTCACTTTCATGCATTGGAGAAGGAAATGGCAACCCACTCCAGTGTTCTTGCCTGGAGAATCCCAGGAACGAGGGAGCCTGGTAGGCTGCCATCTATGGGGTTGCAGAGTTCGACGTGACTGAAGTGACTTAGCAGCAGCAGCAGCTCTGGGAAATACGATTTCATTGTTTTCATCTAAGTTTCTCCACCAGACAGGGAGTTCTGGGTCACCTTCTCAACACTCCAAGCATGCCAGGAGAGTGGATGTGTGATATGCTAGACTTGCAGAGGGAAATGTTTCCACGGCCCCACCCCGGGCCCCTGGGATGGGACAATCTTGTTAGAGACCCAGACTCCAACGGGTGCTCAAATAGAGGGAATTGAAACCAATAGAGTAAGGTATAGAAGGAAGACTTTTCTCACCTCTCTTCTTTATATCGTGAACAATCTTCCCTGGTAGCTCAGCTGGTAAAGAATCCACCTGAAATGCAGGAGACCCTGGTTTGATACCTGGGTTGGGAAGATCCCTTGGCAAAAGGATAGGCTACCCACTCCAGTATTCTTGGGCTTCCCTTGTGGCTCAGCAGTTAAAGAATCTGCCCACAGTGTGGGAGACCTGAGTTTGATCTCTGGGTTGGGAAGATCCCCTGGAGGAGGGCATGGCAACCCACTCCAGTATTCTTACCTGAAGAATCCCATGGACAGAGGAGCCTGGTGGGCTACAGTCCACAGGGTCACAAAGAGTCAGACATGACTGAGTGACTTTCACTTTCTTTCTCCCCTCTCTTCTGTATATCGTGAACAATCTAATGGGCTGATTTAGTGTTTAAGAAACAGTCGGATAATGGGAAAGAGAATGTGGGGGGTAAAGAGAGGAGTGAGAAGAAAGGTATGTGAGCACCACAAGGTCAAGGAACAGTCTTGAACATGGAGAAGAAAATGATGAAAGCGTCCCTGGGGGGCTGGGGCGGAGCTGTTTGATTCTCACTAACTCCAGAGCTGGGGTTTGGGTCCCCCGAGCCAGGCAACAGAGCCCAAATCTTTGGGGGAGGAGGGGTCAGGAGCTCAGATAAGTCCCCCTCCGCTCCTGAGAAGCACAGAGAGGACACCTTTCCTCGCCTCCTGCAGGCTCCCAGCACGTGACCTTTGAACATGTAGGGTCAAGGGGCGTGAAATAGTCCAGCTCAGGAATGAGGAGATCCCAACCCTGCCGGCCCAGCCTGGCCCTCTGAGGCTGGCTCAGGGGGTCCACCCACAGTCCGAGCGGCCCTCCTTTGAAGGCTGGGCCGAGAGGTTCAGCTTTCCAGACTCTGGCGGCGGGAGTGAGTCACGGTCTAACAATGTGATCTGTCAAGTGCTGCAGCTCCCTGGGCTGCTTGTACCCACAGCCTCCCGCCGCCCGGATCCTCCCTGGGCGTTCCTCAGTCTGAAAAACTCAGAGATCGTGCCTTGGCTTTTCTGTGCCCCCCACCCTCCCCCATCCCAGCTCCAGTTATTACTTTCCAGAGAGCCCATCTGACGGGGACACCAGCCAAAGAGATGGGTCAGAGGTGGAAAATGCTGGAAATATGGGGCAACTTTTCCAGAATTTGAGTCCAGACTCTTAGGGAGTTAAGAATTAGGGTGATGGACCTAGAGTCTGTCATACAGAGTGAAGTAAGTCAGAAGAGAAAAATCAACATCATAGATTAATGCCTATATATGGAATCTAGAAAAATGCTGCCCATGAACCTGTTTGAAGGGCAGGAATAGAGATGCAGATGTAGACAATGGACTTGGGGACACAGAGGGGCGCGCGGAGGGTGGGGCACATTGGGAGACTGGAATTGACGTATACACTACCATGTATAAAATGGTAAACGTTTTCTCTTAAGGCTAGTGGGAAGCTGCAGTGTAGCACAGGGAGCTCAGCCCCGTGCGGGTGGGATGCAGTGAGGAGGCCAGTCCAAGAGCGAGGGGATCTATGTGTACGTACAGCTGATTCACGTTGCTGGGTAGCAGAAACTCACAACACTGTAGAGCAATCATACTCAAAAAAAAAAAAAAAAGAAGAAGAAGAAGAAGAAGAATTAGGGTAAGGGGAGTGCAAAGGAAAAGGAACGGAGTTAGTCTGGGTGGCAAAGAAGGCCCAATGAGAGGTTGAGTGTTTTGTATACCAAAGCCCACTGAACGGTACACTTGAAAAGGGTGAACTCATGGTATGTATCAATCTATTACATACATCAACAAAGCTGGTTTGTTGTTGTTTCCGGAGTGTCTGAGTGGGAGGTAGGTGAGTCTGTCTCCAGAAGGAGGTAATTCTGTCTGTGCAGGGTAGGTGGTGGTGGGGGAAATGGACAAGAAGGTTAGGAGGACGTGGCTGCCTCCAGCTTCAAGCGGATCTGGGCTGGACTAAAGCAATAGCATCTATGGCAAGGGGATAGTTGGGACCAGTCCCTGCCCACAGGGATCCAGGGCCCATCCAGAATGTGTCAGCCCTGCTATGAGCCTTCAGTCTCCACGCCAAACACCCTGAAACACCACCACCTCAGGGACCCCTTCCACAGACTCAGATAACACTTTAGTTTCCCAGCAAACCTTGAGATCCACCTGTAGCAAATAAGGGGTGCCTTTTACCTCGTTTGGGGCTCATTATGTTATTACTTTTTTTTCTTCTGCTTTATTCTCACTTTTAATTGATGCTAGCTTACATCTTCTGTATCATTAAAAAAAATTATTTATTTTTGACAGCACTGCATGCTGTTGGGAGTTTTAGTTCCCTGACCAGGTATGGAACCCAGGCCCTGAGAGCACAGAGTCCCAAGCACTAGGCCACCAGGGAAGTCCCCTCTGTATCTCTTAAGCCTCTTCGAAATCCATTACCCCCAACAAGGCAGAGCATACATAACATTTTTAAAAGTACAATTTTCAAAACACCCTCAGGTACATTTTCTGTTTTAGGGTTGAGAATAGCTTAGGTGGAAGGCATTAATAGAGAAAGTAAAGCTATTTCTATTTTCAGGTTAAGAGAAATGAAGAGACTTGGTCAGGGGCATCTGGCTATTAGATGTGGAATGAGAGCTAAAACTGGGGTCTTGGAACTCCAAGGTACCACTCTTTCTTCTGTGGAAGGCACCAGAAGCAAGCCCAGGAGAAGGCCCAGGTTGTCTTCCTCCAGCCTGGCCAAGGCACACACCTCCTCCCAGGCACACTGGCAGGACTTTTAACAGAAAAGTGCCCCAGCCCATCTGCTCAGTGGGGGAGGCCAGGGCTGAAGGGAAAGGGGAAGATGACTTTCCAATTCCTTTTCCTGGCCTCATCCCTTCCACGAACTTGAAGTGAATAGATGCTCCTCCTTTCAGTCATTTACACATGTAACCACTGTACCATCCCTCAGGACAAGGGCAGACAGGACAGTTTTTTCCCCAAGTCCCAGGCATAGGTGCCCGGTGTTCTGTCTGGAGTTCATTTTGGAAGATATGGTATGACATTATCTCCTGACACCAGTGGGGCAACTCTGACCCAAAAGGAGACCTTTCCTATTTAAAATTTTTTTTTTTATTTTTGACATAGCAGCCTTTATTTATTTATTATTCATTTATTTATTTAAATATTTATTTGGCTGAGTTGTGTCTTTGTTTGGAGGGGAAGCTTGCACTTTAAAATATTGACTTATTTACTTTTCACTGTGCTGGGTCTCCCTGTGGCACATGGGATTTCTCCAGCTGGTGCACCGGCTTAGTTGCCTCAGGGCATGTGGGATCTCAGTTCCCAGACCTGGGATCGAACCCTTGACCCCCACATTGGCAGGCGGATTCTTAATCCACCAGACTACCAGGGAAGTCCTGAGTGGAGTCTTTTAGTTTAGACATGCTGGATCTCCCATCCTTGGGGCACACAAGATGTGGCATGTGGGATCTAGTTTCCTGACCAGGTGTTGAACCCAGGCACCTTGCGTTGGGAGCACAGAATATTAGCCTTTGGACCACCAGGGAAGTCCTGAGACCCCTTTTAGAAGAAAGGCTGAAGGAATGACTGTGAAGATCACCAGGACAGGAGCCAAACTCTTCCCATACTCAAAAGTGGGAAAGAGAACCCGCAGCCTCGAGAAGGGGCTCCTCCCATTTCAGCCCGACTCAACATACTTGGCGGTTCACAAAAAGGCCACACCCAGCTCTGCTTTCCAGCACTTGCTCTGAGGTGGGGTGGGAATGAGGGTGCAAGATAGAGCATCATCAGACACATAAACAGTTTGACTGGGGAGCTGAGTGAAGGAGGGAGTAGCTTATTACAGATTTGAACAGGAGTCTTTGTGGGCAGTTACATCTGAGAGGGAACTGGGTGGTTATGTAAGCTTTATTTTCTTTCAACTTTTTAAACCTTGATAACTCTCACTTTTTGTTTGTTCATTTAAGTTTTAAAATATTCTTTCTTTTTATTTTATTGAGGTAAAATTGATGTGTAACATTATACAAGCTTCAGGTGTGAAAGTGAAAGTCGCTCAGTTGTGTCCAACTCTTTGTGACCCCATGGACTGTAACCCACCAGGTTCCTCTGTAGGCAAGAATATTGGAGTGGGTCGCCATTCCCTTCTCCAGGGGATCCTCCCAATGCAAGGAGCAAACACACTGGTTTTCCTCATTGCAGGCAGATTCTTTACTGTCTGAGCCACCAGGGAAGCCCCATTCAGGTGTGCAACACACGCAATTTGCCATCAGTATGCACTACAAAGCAATCAACGCCGAAGGTCTAGCTACCCCTCCCCACACCGCCATCATGCAGTTGATCTGCTTCACTCATTTCATCCTCCCCCAGCTCCATTCCCCTTGGGCAACTACCAATCTACTTTTGTATCTCTGACTTTGATGTTTTTGTTTTTTGTGCATTTGGGTTTTTGTTTGTTTGTTTTGGGGGTTTTGCTTTGGCCACACTGCAGACATGGGATCTTAGTTCCCCAACCAACGACTGAACACCTGCCCTTTGGATTGGAAGAGTGGAGTCCTAACCCCTGGACCACCAGAGAATTTCCTGTTCATTTGTTTTGTTTTTTCAGATTCCTCGTAGGAGTGAAATCATATTGAATTTGTCTCTCTTCCTCTGACATGCCTCACTTAACATAATACCCTCAAGGTCCATCCATGTTTTCACAAATGGCAGGATTCTGTTCTTTTTTATGGCCAAGTAGTATTCCATTGTGTGTGTATATGTGTGACAACCTCTTTATCTATTCATCCATCCATAGACACTTTGGTTGTTTCCATATCTTGGCTATTGTAAATAGTGCTACAATGAACGTAGGGGTGCATAGGTCTTTTCAAATTAGTGTTTTTGTGCTCTTTGGATGAATACCCAGAAGTCAAATACTAGATCATATAGTAGTTCTATCTCTAATTATAATTTTTTAAGGAATCTCCATCGGAGAAGGCAATGGCACCCCACTCTAGTACTCTTGCCTGGAAAATCTCATGGACGGAGGAGCCTGGTAGACTGCAGTCCATGGGGTCACTAAGAGTCAGATATGACTGAGTGACTTCCCTTTCACTTTTCACTTTCATGCATTGGAGAAGGAAATGGCAACCCACTCCAGTGTTCTTGCCTGGAGAATCCCAGGGACAGGGGAGCCTGGTGGGCTTCCGGCTATGGGGTCGCACAGAGTCGGACACCACTGAATCGACTTAGCAGCAGCAGCAGCAGCAGCAAGGAATCTCCATGCTGTTTTCCATAGTTGCTGCACCAATTTATAATTCAACCAACAGTGCATAAAGGTTCTCTTTTCTCTACATCCTCACAAAAACATGGCATTTCTTGTCTTTTTTAAATAACAGTCATTCTGACAAGTGTGAGGTGATATCTCACTATGGTTTTGACTTGCATTTCTCTAATAATTAATAATTAAGGATATTTTCATGCATTTTGTTGGCTATCTATATTTCTTCTTTGGAAAAATGTTTATTCAGATTCTCTGCCCATTTTTAAAATCACGTTGTTTGGGTTTCTTTTCTTTTTTTGCTATTGTTGAGATGTATGAGTTCTTTATATATGTTGGATAGTAATCCTTTATCAGATATATGATTTGCAAATATATTCTACCATTCAGTAGGCTTCCTTCTGTTTTTTTTATGATTTCCTTTACTGCACAGTTTTTACTTCAATGTGGTCCAGTTATTTAACTTTATGTTTCCCCTTGCCTTTGTAGTCAGATCCATGAATATATTGCTAAGATCAACATCAAGAAGCTCCACTTTTGTTTTCTTCTAGGAATTTTATGGTTTCAGGTCTTACATTCAAGTTTTTAATCCATGTTGACTTGATTTTTGTGTATGGTGTAAGATAGTGGTCTAGTTTTATTCTTTTGCATATGTCTGTCCAGTTTCCCCAACATCATTAATTAAAGAGACTCCTTTCTCAATAGTACATTCTTTGCTCTTTCATTATAAATTCATTGATCATATATGCATGGGTTTCTTTCTGGGCTCTCTGTTCATTTCCATTGACCTATATGTCTATTTTTAATACCAGTACTATACTATTTTGATGACTATAGCTTTGTAGTATAGTTTGAAATCAGGGAGTGACACCTCCAGCTTTCTTCTTCTTTCTCAAGATTACCATGGCCATTTGGGATCCTTTGTGGTTCCATACAAATCTGAGAATTATTTGTTCTAGTTCTGTAAAAAATGCCATTGGAATTTTGATAATGATGACTTATACTTTTTAAACAAAGGGTGGAGTGCGAACAGAGAGAGAAGAGGGCATCAGTGATGGAAGGAAAACAAAGAGGAGAGTGTTCCAGGCAGAGGAAGACTGCCAAGGGCACAGGCAATGCAGTGGAATGTGGGCACACTTGAGAAACATTGAGTAATTCTGCTTGATTGGAGCATGAGGTAGTGGAAAAAAGGACTGGAAAGGTAGACTGGAGCCGTATCAAAACAGAGGCCCTTAAATTCCAAGCTAAGGAATTTGCATTTCATTTAGTAGGCCATAGGGAACCCCTGCAAGTGACTGGCTTAGAGAATGGTTTGGGAGGAAAACTCTGGCAGCTGAATGTCTCTGGAGGTCTCTCTCGTTAAGTTACTAGAGAATGATTCAGGTTTTTGTGAGGTTGCTGTTCTTGGGAACCAGAAGGCCGGAAGATATTCATTTTAAATGCCTATGTGATGATTCTGCCTTTATTCTAACGAGAGATACAAAGATAAACAAAGACACAGACTCCAGTTGATTCCTAGCCTTGTGGAGAAAGCCAGCAAAGGAGCAGTTACCCTGCGATGAGGTCAAGTGTGCTGGGACCCCAATAGAAGGAGGATGTGGGAAACAGTTCAGAGGTTTCTCTCCAAGAAGAGAACAGTGATCCTAATGTCTTATCTTCCCACTTTAATCTAAATAGTCCTATTCCTGGGCTTCCCTTGTGACTCAATGATAAAGAATCCACTTGTCAGTACAGGAGACATGGGTTCCATCCTTGGTCCAAGAAGATCCCACATGTCGTGGAGCAACTAAGCCTGTGAGACACAACCACCGAGCCTGTGCTCTGGACCCCGGGAGCCCCAACTACTAAGCCCATGTGCCAAAACTGTTGAAGCCCACGGGCCCTAGAGCCCGAGCTCTGCAACAAGAGAAGCCACCACAATGAGAAACCTGTGCACACAACTAGAGTAGCCCCACTTGCCACAACAAGAGAAACCCATGAACAGCAATAAAGACCCAGCATAGCCAAAAATAAATAAATAAAATTATAAAAATAAGTAACTAAATGGTCCTGCTCCTAAACATATTTTACATTTAAGGGGCACCTAATCTGAGTCTGGAGAAGGCAATGGCATCCACTCCAGTACTCTTGCCTGGAAAATCCCATGGACGGAGAAGCCTGGTATGCTGCAGTCCATGGGGTCGCTAAGAGTCGGACACGACTGAGCGACTTCACTTTCACTTTTCACTTTTATGCACTGGGGAAGGAAATGGCAACCCACTCCAGTGTTCTTTCCTGGAGAATCCCAGGGACGGGGGAGCCTGGTGGGCTGCCATCTATGGGGTTGCACAGAGTCAGACACGACTAAAGCGACTTAGCAGCAGCAGCAGTAGTCTGAGTCAGGAAGCAAATAACATCTGCTGAACGAACACAGACAAGTGTCCAGAACACAAACAAGTGTTCAGGTACCTGCTCTCTGTCTTCCTTTCTAACACCCCAAAGTGTTAGGCATTGAGTAACCCACTAGACTGGGTGGGTCTGAGAAGCCCAAAGACTCAGGGTTAACTTTGACCTCAAGACACATGTCCCCCACCTCTCAGCTTTGCTTAATTGGGTTACAGGAATTAGTCACGAGAAACAGAGAAACTACATTCTCCTCACTCCTAAGCCTCTAAAGAAGAGGTCAAGCGAGGTCGCCCCTGCTTGACCTGGTGAGGATGGCCAAGCAAGGAAAATAGCTTCTTGGAGGATATGGTAAGGCAGGCCAGTGCAGGGCAGGCAGGAGAATACAGTGGAAGTCGGACCAGGGAGAGCTGGAGGAGGATGCTCCAACTCGGTACCTACCACACAGGAGGCTGATTATTTATGGATTGCATGAATGAATCTCAGAAGTCAGAAGGCACTCATTTTCAGAGAAATGCAATTAAATTGCAGTGAGAAACCATCTTTCACCTATGGGACAGGCAAAGATCAGAAAGCTTGAGAAGATCCTGTGTTAGTAAGAGTGTTGGAAACAGACCTTCGCATGGCCCGCCCATGCAGCTGTAAATGGGTAGTTACTGTGCGAGGCGAGCTAACAGTATAGATCAACATCACAAATGTGTGTAATTTGCAAGCAAGCAATTTCACTTCTGGAGATTTATCCTGCAGACATACAAAGTGTGCAAAGTGATCTGTGTACAGTTGCTTCTAATTGCAGAAGATAAAAAATAATAAAGAGCTGATAAAACTGATGATGGCTTACCTATCCAATTAAATACTGTGACTTATGATATGGACTGATTTGGAAGATAAATTACTGCAAAAAACTAGAGGATGAATAGCAGATGTAGTAGGGTAACATTCGTGTGAACAATAAAAAATCAATGTGTGTATATTTGTATGCTCTCATTTGTGTGGAAAGAAAAATACATATTTGGTTATATAAATATAGAATACTTTGAAAAAGGAACAGGAGAAAACTTCCTGAGTTTGCCTCCAGCCTGGTGATCTGGGTAGCTGGGGAGCAGATACACCGTACACATACTCATTTGTACCTTTAAAATTTTATTCTATGTGCAAGTAGTACTTACGAAAACATTTTTAATACAAACAAATTAAAAAGAAGAGAGGGAGGCTTGTGGCTGTTTCCTGCAACAGGGTCTCCCCGGGCAGCACCGTCCCTGTGAGTTGGTCTACAGCGCCCCCTGCTGCTGTTTGTAAATAATGCAAAGTGGGTGTGGGGATGACCCGCAGGGAATTCTGAGGGAACACTGAGACCTCTTTCAGTCAGTCAGTCAGTCAGTTAGTTCAGTCGCTCAGTCGTGTCCGACTCATTGCGACCCCATGAATCCAGGCCTCCCTGTCTATCACCAACTCCCGAAGTTTACTCAAACTCATGTCCATCGAGTCGGTGATACCATCCAGCCATCTCATCCTCTGTCGTCCCCTTCTCCTCCTGCCCCCAATCCTTCCCAGCATCAGGGTCTTTTCCAATGAGTCAACCCTTAGCATCACGTGGCCAAAGTATTGGAGTTTCAGCTTTTAGCATCAGGCCTTCCAATGAACACCCAGGACTGATCTCCTTTAGGACAGACTGGTTGGACCTCCTTGCAGTCCAAGGGACTCTCAAGAGTCTTCTCCAACACCACAGTTCAAAAGCATCAATTCTTCGGCGCTCAGCTTTCTTCACAGTCCAACTCTCACATCCATACATGACCACCGGAAAAACTATAGCCTTGACTAGACGAACCTTTCTTGGCAAAGTAATGTCTCTGTTTTTTAATATGCTATCTAGGTTGGTCATAACTTGCCTTTCAAGGAGCAAGCGTCTTTTAATTTCATGGCTGTAATCACCATCTGCAGTGATTTTGGAGCCCAAAAACAAAGTCTGACACTGTTTCCACTGTTTCCCCATCTATTTGCCATGAAGTGATGGAACCAGATGCCATGAACTTAGTCTTCTGAATGTTGAGCTTTAAGCCAACTTTTTCACTCTCCTCTTTCACTTTCATCAAGAGGCTTTTTATTTCCTCTTCACTTTCTGCCATAAGAGTGGTGTCATCTGCATATCTGAGGTTATTGATATTTCTCGTGGCAATCTTGATTCCAGCTTGTGCTTCTTCCAGCCCAGCATTTCTCATGATGTACTCTGCATATAAGTTAAATAAGCAGGGTGACAATACACAGCCTTGACGTACTCCTTTTCCTATTTGGAACCAGTCTGTTGTTCCATGTCCAGTTCTAACTGTTGCTTCCTGACCTGCATACAGGTTTCTCAAGAGACCTCTTTAGAGAAACACAAAGAAGAAAGAATAGAGTACAATGTTGAGGCTGCAGGAGGTGAGAAAGGACAGGCTATGCCCTTTGGCATCTGATGTATAATAGGAGGAGCAGTGGGAATGAGCAATACTGGGTTCTAGTCCTGAATCTGCCCTCGCTGGCTGTGTGCCCTGGGACACGCGACCTTTTTAAGAAGTCTTAGCTCTTGCCCCATAAATTGGGCTAATAATGTCTACCCCTAGGGTTATTGTGAAGATCAAATAGGTACGGAATGTGAGCAGAGGTTTAGAATTGGAGAAGTGCTATAAAAATGCTAAGGGATTATATTTAATTAGCCCTATTCATTTTATGAGAAAATAGAGGCAGTTTAGGCCAGTGGTCAAGACAAAGGACTCTGGAGCTAGAACTGCCTGAGTTGTAAGCCCAGCTCCACCATCCCCCAACTGGGATGATCTAGGATAAATCACTAACGTTGAAGACCTCCTGTTTTTCCATCTGCGAAATAGTGTTAGAATAACATTTTCGGATGGTTGTTGTGACAATTAAGTGAATAGGTGTTTCATTTGGTATCAAGCCTGGCACACAGTAAGTGCTAGTTAAGTGTCCGCTGTTACTGATTTCTGATAATATATACAGTGCTTATATGCTTTCAATTGTCGTTTATAGTCGCTAAGTTGTGTTCGACTCCTTTGTGACCCCATGGACTCTAGCCCACCAGTCTCCTCTGTCCATGACATTTTCAGGCAAGAATACTGGAGTGGGTTGCCATTTCCTCCTCCAGGGGAATCTTCCCCACCCAGGAATCGAGCCTGTGTCTCCCGCACTGGCAGGCGGATTCTTTACCATTGAGCCACCAGGGAAGCCCACGTCATTTATGTAGGTGCTTTATAAATGTTAGCTAGTCTTACCATTTCTTTTTTTTTTTTTTAATTTTATTTAATTTTTAAACTTTACATAATTGTATTAGTTTTGCCAAATATCAAAATGAATCCACCACAGGTATACATGTGCTCCCCATCCTGAACCCTCCTCCCTCCTCCCTCCCCATACCATCCCTCTGGGTCGTCCCAGTGCACCAGCCGCAAGCATCCAGTATCGTGCATCGAACCTGGACTGGCATCTCGTTTCATACATGATATTTTACATGTTTCAATGCCATTCTCCTAAATCTTCCCACCCTCTCCCTCTCCCACAGAGTCCATAAGACTGTTCTATACATCACTGTCTCTTTTGCTGTCTCGTACACAGGGTTATTGTTACCATCTTTCTAAATTCCATATATATGCGTTAGTATACTGTATTGGTGTTTTTCCTTCTGGCTTACTTACCATTTCTTATGCGAAGAGCCTGAGGCTTGGAGAGGGGACGTGACTTGCCCAAGCTGCTCAACTAATGAATAGTAATGATTCCAGAACCTTCCAGCCATAAGTACTCTAGTTTAGAGGGCATTTTCAGGTGGGGCTGTATTTAATCCCAGCAACCTGAGTTAGAGCCAGACTGGAGAGGGGATGGAGGTTGGGGGGACAGTGAAGAAGAGAAGCTTTAGTGGGAGGAAAATGTGGAAGAGAGGAGAACTTGTGGGGAGACCCAGGGACATGTTGTGGCAGGGTCGGTAAGAATTCAGCAAAGAGATGTAGCACTAATAGGAAACCGAGTGGAATCAGGAGTACAGAACTGGAAGGACTTCAGAGGAGAGGATCAAGGATGAGGGATTTTAAGCTAAGTTCCTGGGGGTGGGGTGGGGACTGAGAACATGATGATAATCATCCTCACTGGGAATAAGTATTTCAGAGAAAGGCAACACGATGTAGTAAAAAGAGCACTAACAAGTATTTGTTCCTCATCTACTCTGCCATGCTATCAACCAGAGAGAAAAAAGACTGCTGTTTGCTACCTGGGTGCCCTTAGGCAGATTATTAAGCTTTCTGAGCCTCTGTTCTCACAACAGGCATCATGACTTGACTGGCAGGATTCTCATGAAAAATGAAGCTGACAAAAAATAGAGTTCTATATGATCCAGCAGTCTCACTCCTGGGCACATATCCAGACAAAATTATAACTCAAAAAATTACTGGCACCCCCATGTTCATAACAGCACTATTCACAAAAGCCAAGGCATGGAAACACCTAAATGTCCATCAACAGATGAAGGGATAAAGAAAATGTGGTACATATATAATACAATGGAATACTACTCAGTCATAAAAAGGACAAGATAGTACCATTTGCAACAACATAAATGGAAGTAAAGATTATCATACTAAGTGAAGTAAGTCAGAAAGAGAAAGATAAATAGCATATGATATCACTCATGGGGAATTTAAAATATGACACAAGTGAACTTATCTACGAAACGGAAACAGACTCATAGACATAGAGAGCAGACTTGTGGTTGCCAAAGTGGAGAGGAGGTGAGGGAGGGATGGATTGGGAGTTGGAATAAGCAGATGCAAACTATTACATATCAGTGGATACACAACAAGGTCCTGCTGTACAGGAAGAAAGGCGTGCTGCAGCTCCTGGGCTTGCAAAGAGTCAGACATGACTTAGGTACTGAACAACAAAAACAACAACTGTATAGGAACTCTATTCAATATCCTGAGATAGACCAGAATGGAAAAGATTGTGAAAAAGAATGCGTATATACATATAGCTGAATCACTGTGCTGTACAGCAGAAATTAATACACCATTGTAAATCAACTATACCTCAACAAAATTAATTTTTAAAATATTAAATCAGGCAATAATGAACATGAAAGCCACTCACAGTGTCTGGTAGCCTGTGGGTACTCACAGGTGTTAGCTGTATTCGAGTTGAGCAACTCTATGCAGGAGACTGAGCCAGGCGCTGTGAGGTGCGCAAGAAGCCTGAGGTAGGAACTTTTCGGCCAAAGAGCTTAGAGTCCAGTTGGAGAAACAGGACAGATGCATAAAAGATTTTAAAACAAAACAGAAAAACTGTCAGCATCGTACATTTCAAAGACTGGAAAGGAGCAGCCTCCACCATGGGCGGGGCCGCTGAAGGGGGCTCCCTGAAGACATGTAAGGGAGACCTTGAGGGACCTAGACAAGTGGAGAAGGAGGTGGGAAGACCCAGATGGAGGAGAGCAGGGTAAGGTGAGGGACAGGCAAGCAATGAGCGGAAGTAAGTGTTTCCTGAGCATCTGCTCCATGTCAGTTGCCAAGCCAGGGGCTTTCCTGGATCTAATCATGCTGGATTCTCACAGCAACTTGTGAGGTACTCATCTGTCTCGTTTCATAAATGAGAAATGCTGAGAATCAACAATAGCATCACTTGCTAATGGTCACCCTTAGTATATGGAAGAATCAACACTCAAAGTCAGAACCCTGACCACAAAATCCACATAAAGAGATAAAAGTTAGAAAATATCAAGGGACTTTCCGGTGGTCCAGTGGCTACGACTCCACTCTCCCAATGCAGGGGGGCCTGTCTTTGATCCCGGGTCAGAGAACTAAAGATCTTGCATGCCACAACTAAAAAAGATCTTACATGCTCCAACTAAGACCTTGTGCAGCCAAATAAATATTTTTATTGTTAATTTTTTGAAAAAGAATCAAAGATTGGTGTATGTATGAGGGAGACAGAGTCTTGACCAAAGGCGGGGAGGGGGCATTCCAGGTAAAACTGAAAGCACCCAGGCCCTAAGGAAGAAACGTAAGATCACATGAGGGAGCCAGAGGGTGTCAAGATGAGGTTGGAGAAGCAGAACAACCCTGCCATCACACCCTTGTATATCACGTTCAGAACTGGAGCTTGATCCTAACTTAAGGAGAAGCCAGTTTAAGCAGGGGAGTTATATGATTCAGCTGATTTCTCAGAAAATTCATTCTGGGATGTTGTATGGAACAGGGTTAAAGTGACCAGGATGGAGCAAATTGCAATTGTCTTAGAAAGCTAGTGACAATTTGGATGGGGCTGGAAGTGTGCCTTCCCTGGAGGAGGGCATGACAGCCCATTCTACTATTTCTGCATGGAGAATCAACATGGACAGAGGAGCTGGGCGGGCTGCAGTCCATGGGGTTGCACAGAATCAGATACAACCAAATCGACTTAGCACGAAAGCACACAGAAGTGTTTCTTAGGAGTAGCAGCGTGAGGTCAGTCTTGATGACGAATTGGCTATGTGAAGGGTAAGGAGAACATGTTGTCAAGGTTGACAGGAAATGTCATTTCTGAGATGGAAGAAGACTGAAGGAGGAGGAGATTTGGGGCAGCAGGGGATAGATCGGGGTTTACAGGAATGTGGGCCAAGAGAAGGCTATAATGTCAATTTACTTTGAGACTGTTCAATCCTGTTATGAAAGATAAGTGTGTAGTATGTAAAATACGAGTGAAATATCTTAAGGTGTTTTAAGGATAGATAATTAGCTAGTAAGCAAAATGTTTGTTAGAGGGATGTAGACGTCATCATTAGCACATAGTTGAACAGCAAGTAACAGAGAAGGCGATGGCACCCCACTCCAGTACTCTTGCCTGAAAAATCCCATGGATGGAGGAGCTGCAGTCCATGGGGTTGTGGAGAGTCGGATACGACTGAGTGACTTCACTTTCACTTTTCACTTTCATGCATTGGAGAAGGAAATGGCAACCCACTCCAGTGTTCTTGCCTGGAGAATCCCAGGGATGGGGGAGCCTGGTGGGCTTCCGGCTATGGGGTCGCACAGAGTCGGACACGACTGAAGCAACTTAGCAGCAGCAGCATCAAACAGCAAGTAAAACGTGTGTGTGTGTGCATGCGTGTGCGTGTGAAATGTAGATAGGAATTAGTTCATATTCATTTATTCTTTCTTTGAATTACTAGACTATAAGAACCTGAGGGCAGAACCATGTCCCTTTAGAGCGTCAGTTTTTTAGACTTTTTAAAACCATAACCAGGACTTCCCTGACAGTCCAGTGGTTAAGACTCCATGCTTCCATTGCAGGGGGTGTGGGTTCAATTGCTGGTTGGAGAACTAAGATCCCACATGCTGCATGGCAAGGCAAAAAATAAATAAATAAAATGGATAAACAAAAGCCGTAACCCACAGCAAGAAATATATCTTTTGTATGTCCCAGGTAACATATATTTATAAAAATATATGAGTGCATTGGGCTTCCCTGGTGGCTGAGACAGTTTTTACTGTTTATATAAGTGCGTCAAAAGTTTCTCAAGGCAATATGTACTTACTCTTCCTACTGGTTATGCACTCTGATCTTTCCTATTTGATTCTCTTCTATTTTTTTTTCCCAACAAAAGATCTCACATATTTATTACTGAGCCAAAGCACTAGTGCAGAAATACTAACACAAAGAGAAAAATCATTTTCCCAATAAAACATGTCCAGCTGTTCAGAAAGTAGTGATGTTCTCAGAGTAATATGGTAAGATCTAAGTGACCCTGTGTGCGTGCTCAGACACTCAGTCGTGTCCGACTCTTTGCAGCCCTATGGACTGTAGCCCACCAGGCTCCTCTGTCCATGGGATTTCCCAGGCAAGAATACTGGAGTGGGTTCCCATGTCCTCCAGGGGATCCTCCCAACCCAGGGATCAAACCCACATCTCTTACCTCTCCTGCATAGGCAGGCAGATTCTTTACCACTAGTGCCACCTGGGAAGCCCCAAGTGACCTTGACACAAGCATAAATATGTTGCCACCTCATGTGCAAGGCTCCTTAGAGACACAGCTTGGTTCTTCTCCAATGTCTTCCCTTGGAGTTGTACCTGATTCTGTTACCAGTTTTGATTCCAATTCATTGGGGAAAGCAACGACTCTGCTTTTATTTCTTGGCCAGGAATCACTTGATGCTGAACGTCTTGTGAGAAGACATGGTGAGGAGCAAATTCAACCACACGTAGGACGGCAAGGAAGAGAGGAGGAAGCAGGTAGGAGGACGTGTGTAGAACCTATTCTTTTTCAGCGCTGATTACACCTCTAACTGTTTCTACAACTCACTAATGGGTTGTAACTTGCGGTTTGGGAAACTGCTAACAAGTGTATGGGGCTTCCCTCGTGGCTCGGTGGTAAAGAATCTGCCTGCCAATGCAGGAGATGAAGGTTTGATCCCTGGGTTGGGAAGATCCCCTGGAGAAGGAAAGGACAACCCACTCCAGTATTCTTGCCTGGGAAATCCCAGGGTCAGAGGAGTCTGGCAGGCTATAGATCATGGGGTCGAAAAAGGGTCAGATGTAACTTAGCAACTGAACAATAACAAGTGTGCGAAAAGAATGAAAAGCTGAGTCTGAACCCTACTCCAGCCATTTGCTGTATGACCTCAGGCAAATTACTTTGTCTCTCTGGGCTTCATTTTTCTGACCTGGAAAATAAGAAAATTGGACTTAATGGTTTTTTATCTTCCTTCCAGTATTAAGATCTTTTAGCTCATTACTACTCCCAATACTACACACATACTCCCACCCACCAAATACACTCATACATAGCCCCCAGGATTGGGTTCTTGTTATTATTGACGGAGTATGTCACCTAGGAGGCCAGTATGATGAAGGGTAATCTAATAAAAATAGTTATTGAAATTAGTGTTTATCTAAATTCTTCATGAAGGAAAAATCTTATAGCCATTTTACAAATTGTCAGCACATTTTTTTCTTATTTTTTGGCCATGCTGCTTCCCTAACTAGGGATTGAATCCCTGCTCTCTGCAGTGGAAGCGTGATCGGTGTCTTAACCAATGGACCATCAGGGAAGCCTCAAATTGTCAGTGCATTTGACCAATGCATTGACCAGTGCATTTGGTCATTATCATTACTCATTATCTCTCCAAAGTCTTTATCATGCAGCTAAATAATAATGACAATAATTTACAGCAAACTGTAACCTTTGCTGACAAAGATCCATCTAGTCAAAGCTATGGTTTTTCCAGTGGTCATGTATGGATGTGAGAGATGGTCTATAAAGAAAGCTGAGCGCTGAAGAATTGATGTTTTTGAACTGTAGTGTTGGAGAAGTCTCTTGAGAGTCCCTGGGACTGCAAGAAGATCAAACCAGTCAATCCTAAAGGAAATCAGTTGGAAGGACTGATGCTGAAGCTGAAACTCCAATACTTTGGCCACCTGATTCGAACAACTGACTCACTGGAGTAGACCCTGATCCTGGGAAAGACTGAGGCAGAAGGAGAAGGGGATGACAGAGGATGAGATGGCTGGATGGCATCACCGATGCAATGGACATGCGTTTGAGCAAGCTCCAGTATTTGGTGATGGACAGGGAAGCCTGGTGTGCTGCAGTCCATGGGGTGGCACGACTGAGCCACTAAGCTCTGAGCAACTGACACGACTGAGCTCTGACACGGCTGAGCAACTAAACGGAACTAAACTGTAACCATGATGTCATAAAAAACTTCATCAGGTAAGAAAGATCCTATCATCGTAAACCTCCTCTTTGTTTAACAGACGAGGAAATGTACTAGGACCAGGTGTATTGCAGGTCACAAAGGTCACATGGGGTGCTAAGTGGTGTTGCTGCACCATGAACCCACGCCTCCTGCTTCCACATCTGGGGCCTCTGTCTCCTGAGAACACAGACCCAGGACCACACCAGCCCAGAGGTGGGCTGTCTTTCTGCACCTGTGGGGGTGGGGGGCCGGGGCTGTGTGATTAGGATTTGCTGATGTACTATAACCCTGCCTTGCAATACTCCAAGCCCAGCTGATTGTTGTCCCATTTATTTTTCTTTCCACTTTAAAATGTGAATTTCTTCTGAGGGAAGCCAGTCCACATGTTTCTGATTTGTTTACACTTAATGTCTCCAAATTGGAGAAGGCAATGGCACCCCGCTCCAGTACTCTTGCCTGGAAAATCCCATAGACGGAGAAGCCCGGTAGGCTGCAGTCCATGGGGTCGCGAAGAGTCGGACACCACTGAGTGACTTCACTTTCACTTTTCACTTTCATGCATTGGAGAAGGAAATGGCAACCCACTCCAGTGTTCTTGCCTGGAGAATCCCAGGGATGGGGGAGCCTGGTGGGCTTCCATCTATGGGGTCGCACAGAGTTGGACACGACTGAAGTGACTTAGCAGCAGCAGTAGCAATGTCTCCAAATAGTGCTCTCTGACATCCCTGAGCATCACACCTTTCCTAGAGGGTGCTGGGTGAGCAGATTGAGAAGAGATGGCACTCAAAACATCCCCTTAGGCTAATGATGTCTCCCAGGCTTGCAGTTGAGGCTTCAGCTGCAGATAGCAGCTTCAGCTCTAGCCAAGGAGACAGTTAAAACAGCTGGGCCAGGGACTTTCCGGTGGTGCAGTGGCTAAGACTCTGTGCTCCCAATGCAGGGGCCTGAATTCCAACCCTGGTGAGGGAAGTAGATCCCACATGCTGTAACCAAGGTCCCCCATGCCACAACCAAGACCCAGCACAGCCAAATAAATAGAAAACAAAGCAAGCAAACAAAAAACAGCTGGGTCAGCCAGCATGGGACTCCATTCAGAACACAGAATATTACGAAGCAAGGGTGACATTGATCCCTGATAGCTTAGCCAGGGCGTGAAGTAAAGTGCTGTATGAGGAAAGGGGTGTTTCTTTGCTACTCCTTGGCTGTCCTAATCATATACCTCAGGAGGAGTGCTTAGATGTTTCCTCTAAGCAAACTTGACTATAACAGTGGAAGTGAACTGGGATGGGTAGCCATTGCCCTGAAGGAGGGTTGATTTGTGGGGACAATACAGCATGCTAGAAAGTGCTAGATAGTCAGGGGAACCTGACATCCAAGCTTGAATCTGACATTCAGCTCAGGGACTTTAGGTAAGTTACTTTACCTCTGTGGATATATATCATCAGTAAACCCCCACTGCACATTGTTGTAAGGATTAAACGAGACAATGAGTATGACAGGAGAGTAAATAGGCACTTATATATGGCAGCTGATGGTTTCATATTATCTGAAAATAAAAGACTGTATGTTTAATTCCCTCTTAATTCTCATTTAAATCATGCTCCGGACTGGAAAAGAGAAAAAAAGTGTGTTTACAAGGTTATTAAGGAGTGGCTTGAGAAAGATGTCACAGATGCTTTAGAAAAATCACAAAGCAGTTTAACAGATCAACAGAATCCAAGTTGAGTTTGGGAGGCTGGGGATGAAGAAGCAAGCTGGGGGAATGCAGAGGCATGCTGGAGTAAGGCCTTAATCAGGGGAGTCTTCTCCATGATCCTGAACTTGGGCTTAAATTTTAAGCTTCCTTAATACACAGTAGCGGAGAAGGCAATGGCACCCCATTCCAGTACTCTTGCCTGGAAAATCCCATGGTTGGAGGAGCCTGGTAGGCTGCAGTCCATGGGGTCGCTAAGAGTCGAACACGACTGAGCGACTTCACTTTCACGCATTGGAGAAGGAAATGGCAACCCACTCCAGTGTTCTTGCCTGGAGAATCCCAGGGATGGAGGAGCCTGGTGGGCTTCCGTCTATGGGGTTGCACAGAGTCGGACACGACTGCAGTGACTTAGCAACAGCAGCAATACACAGTAGACAGGAAATCTGAGGTTGTATAATAAACAATCAATTTTTTGTGTTAAGAATTTATGGATGGGGGAAGGAGGGAAAACTGCTTAGTAGGATGGGGTTTCCTTTTAGGGTGATGAAAATGTTTGGGAACTATTTAGAAGTGTTGTTTACTCAACAATGGGACTCTACTAATGCCACTGAATTTTTCACTTTGAATTGGTTAATTTTATGTCATATGAATTTCACTTCAATTTAAAACTTATGGAGTTATAACCTAAATGGGAAAAGAATTTGAAGAATAGATACATGTGTGTGTGTGTATATATATGTATATATATACATCTAAAACTAATACAACATTGTTAATCAACTATACTCCAATATAAAATAAATTTTTAAAAGCTTGTGGAAATAAAAACTAGTATTTTTAAAGGAGTAGCCCTACCAGATGCTGGATTTTTTTTTTGCCACACCACATAGCTTGTGACAACTTATTCCCCCTACCAAGGACTGAACCTATGCTCCTGGAAGTGGAAGCCTGGAGACCTAACCACTGGACTGCCTGGAAATCCCCTAGAAAATATTTTTAAGCTACAGAAATTAAAACAGTGTGTTATTGGCACAGGAATTAAACAGTAGATAAAACAAGGGAACAGAATGGAGTCCAAAGTAGACTCAAATGGCTCCCCTGTCCATGCAATTCTCCACTCAATAATACTGGAGTGGGTTGCCATTTCCTTCTCCAGGGGATCTTCCCAACCCAGGGATCAAAACTGGGTCTCCTATTTTGCAGGCAGATTCTTTACTATTTAAGCCACCAGCGAAGCCTATTTGGGAAATTAGTATTTGCTAAATAAGACAATAAAAATCAGGGCAGAAAATATGGATTATTCAACTGTTCAATAAATGTTGTCAGGACAAGTGCTAACCATTTGGGAAAAAAATTAAAGCTAGACTCATACCTCACAGTTTATAGCAAAATGAATTCCAGATGGATTAAAAGAGTAAATGCAGAAGAATGGAAGTGTGAGAGTTCTGGAAGGAAAATATGGTAGCACTTTGTATAATCCTGGGGTGAGGGGTCTCTTTTTATAGGCTCGACATGAAACCCTGGAACAACAACAAAAAAAAAAGATTGATCAATTTGACCAAACACACAAAAAAACATAGAAATGAAGGCAATTTCTGTATGTTCTATATGGCAAAAATTAAACAAGTTTGAAAGACAAATGACAAATTGGAAGAACATTTGCAGCTCATATGATAGGTAACTAATTTCTCCGATATAGAAAAAACTTTTACAAGTTAATAAGATAAAGCAAATCATTTCTATTGAAATGAGTGTAAGAAAAACTGAATGGTCACGACATATGAGAATATGTTTAACCTTATTAGTAATCACAGAAATAGAAATAAAATCAATAAGGAAAGTATATTTATTGCTGACTAAACTGATGAAGAAAAAAAATATTCCCAGACAATAGATCCTCTGCATTTTTGTAAAGATGTGAAATAGTATATAGAACTTTCCTAGAGGGCATTTTGGCTTGTTTATCAGTATATTAAATGACCTTGCTCTTCAACCCAGAAATTCCACTATTATGACTTTATCATTGAGTTAATAAGTGAAGTGAACAAAAATAAAATGTGAAAATTGGAGGGAAAACCTAAATGTTAAATCAATAGAAGGCTGACTCATACTACTGGAATACTACGAAGTCATTTAAAAAGACTATGTACCCTGATATAAGTTGTACCATGATATTGGCTGGAAAAAGTAAGCTGCAGAATCATCTTACACCTTACAATGGCCTTATTTTTGTAAAAATAAATTAAAAACTGTATATTGCTTGCTTTTTTTTTTTTTTTTTTGTATCAGAAGTAAAAAAGTCTGGAAGGATACATACCAAACTATTAACAGTGGATACTCCTGGAAGGGAGTGGGGAAGAAACTTACCTTGTATATTTCTGTAGTGTCTCAAAATGTTTTACTTTTATAAACAAACAAATTTGAGGGTTAATTATAAATTATAGAACATTTGTGTAAGGAATGCTTCAAAGGACTATAGATCTCTACAGGTAGCTAGATAGAGACATAGGAAGATAGATATCCTTCTAAGTCTATAGATAGAAAGATATCCATAAATTATTGTCTGGTGAAAGTGGGATGCATGCTCAGTCACTAAGTCGTGTCTGACTCTTTGTGATCCCACGGATTATAGCCCACCAGGCTCCTCTGTCCATGAGATTTTCCAGGCAAGAATACTGAAGTGGGTTGTCATTTAGATCATAGTGTGTTCCGATCTATATTTTTCGAAGAAACAATGTAGTAACCAAAATCCCCAAAGGGAGGATAAAATTTTTATAAATTCTGAATCTAATAAAACACATGTACACAAAGATGTACATGAATGTGATAGCATATGAACTCGCCTACATAAATTGTGAATTGTAATTTCACAATTGTCAGGACAGAAACTAAAAATAAAAATCATCTTTAAGCACCATCTCATGGAGATAGTACCACTACCATTTTCAAATTTGTCCCAGTGTTTCTATTTTTGTGATCTGAGGAAGAAAATTAGCATACATGCTTGTGTGTGTGTGTGTGTGTGTGTGTGTGTGTGTACACATATGCATAGAAGAGAGAAATTGACGGCTTTGATAGTATGATGGAATTTCTAGGGATATTTTTCCTTTTTCTTTAACCTATTTGTCTAACTTCTTTACACCAAGCAGTGTTATCTTTGTAAACCAAAAATAAACATTTTTAAGAAAGAAGTGAAAATTAAGGTAAAATGTATATATTTCTTCAGTTTTTTTAGTAACTACTCCCAGCATGGGTAATTCCTGAAAATGTTTTCTAGTAGTGCACTGGTCAAACAATACATCAAGGTCATGATCCATACAACTCCCTTCTCCCTGCCCAGTGTTTGATATTTCCCTAGAGCCAAAAAGAAAGCTCAACAAACAAAAATAAATAATCAAGGTGGGGGGTATGTGAGGCTGGGAGTACTGGGTAAACAAAAGCAGTTGAACTCTCCAGGCGCAGTTTGATCTTAATATCCAGTGGGGGTGACCTGCAAACCACATCACCACAATCCCCTTAATTCCCTTTGAAGATCATTGAGCAGCGCTCACTAGTACAGAAAATAACTTCCCAACGGGGCTAATCACCAGGAGCCCTCCTTTCTCCTAAATCAGAACAGATGACCAGACAAAACCACATCATACGTGGGCAAGTCCCACCCAAGTACTGTTTATTTGAGGATTTTATCTGTACACCAAAACTGCTCCAAAATTGGTGGAATTTATTCCACTCACAAAAATAAAGTTAGTTAGGCATAAAGTTAGTAAGTAAAATATCAAGATGATCCATTTCCATGGGAAATTTTCAGGAACAATGGACAGAGGGAAAGAGAGAATTTTTTTTTTTAATTTAACATTTATTTGGCTGTGTCGAGTCTTAGTTGTGGCACGCAGGGTCTTCTTTTCCTAGCGCATCGACTCTAGTTGTGGCACACAGGCTTAGCTGCTCTGAGGCATGTGGGATCTTAGTTCTCTGACCAGGGATTGAACTTGTGTTTCCTGCATTGCAAAACAGATTCTTAACCACTCGACCACTAAGGAAGTCCCTAAGGTAGAAATTTATTTTACCATAGTCTTGGTTTTTTTTTTTAAGATGGAAAAAATTTTTAAGTTGGAAATCTTTTATACCAGAGTCTTGATTTACTCTACATAATACCAAATAATTGACTTTATTTTCAGTTCAAGAGATCATTACTTCTCTTTTCTTCTAGTAACTATAACTAGGTTTCCTAAATCAATCAGCTGTTTTTATATTGTATGCACATTAATTTAGTGGGCAAAAAAGCTCCCTAAAAATATAGTTTGCAGGAAAAATTATTGTCTCAAAGTCATACTTATGTTAGCAATTGCAACTGGCTCTTGTGAGCATTGATGTAAAATCCCCACCATTGATCTGTACCACATTAAAAATTATGATCTTCAGCAAATCTTTTTTTTTAATAATTTATTCATTTAACTGGGACTTCCCAGGTGGTACTAGTAGTAAAGAATCTGCCTGCCAAAGCAGGAGATGCATGAGACATGGGTTTGATCCCTGTGTTGGGAAGATTCCCTGGAGGAGGTCATGGCAATCCACTCCAGTATTCTTGCCTGGAGAATCACATGGACAGAGGAGCCTGATGGGCTACAGTCCAGAGGGTCGAAAACAGTCAGACACAACTGAAGTGACTTTACACTCACACTTTCCCTTACATATATTAGGTAGCTGTTTGTGGGCCCTCTCCAGCTGCGGCTAGTTGGGGGCTCCTCTTCGCTGCAGTGCACAGGTTTATCACTGTGGTAGCGTCTCCTGGTGTGGAGCACAGGCTCCAGGGAGTACTGGGCTCAGCAGTTACCTCCCAGGGATTCACTAATTTTGGCTCGCAGGCCCTAGAGCACAGGCTCAGCAGTTGTGGCCCATGGACTTTAGTTGCCTGCAGCATGTGGAATCCTCTTGGATCAGGGACCAAACCCGTGTCCTCCATCTTAATAGGCAGACTCTTATCCTTGGTACCACCAGGGAAGTCCAAATATTTTTTTAAAATTATTTTTATTTGTTTATTTGGCTGTACCAGGTCTTAGTTGCAGTTGTGGCAAGTGGGATCTAGTTTCCTGATCATGGATCGAACGCAGGCCCCCTGCACTGGGAGCAAGGAGTCATAATCACTGGACGACCAGTGATTTGGAAGTCCCTCCAGCAAATCTTTAAGGAAAAAAAAAACTCATGGAAGATTTCATTCTTAACCACATTGTCTCCACATATGAAGTCTTTACTTTCCATCCTTATTCCACACCCAGTTTCATGCAGCCTCAAAGCTATGCCATCTCTTTTCAGGAGTGGAGAAATTTCAGAAAGGGCTGCTAAAACATTTATTTCACAGCACAGTTATTATGAGTTAGTTAAGTTTCTGTTTATATAGTTACCATGACTACTGTGAGAATGGCCATTATCTCTCCCTCTTACTTGAAAGGTTGCAGGAAGCCAGGCTTGTCTGTCTTTAAGATGCAGAAGCTAAGAAGTATGGGGTTTTGTTTTCAATTAAGAATCCTGCAAAAAAAAAAAAAAAAAAAGAATCCTGCAAAACTGAAGTGAAACCTGTGGTGGGATCAAAGTCATAATTATCTCAACTATTAGGTGAGCAACTTCCATCAGGATATTTCCTAGTTTTTCATCCTTAGACCAGAAGAGGTAAAATTGCATAATGGTTAGCCTTTTGTATATGATGATAGTGTTTAGTGCAATAGACACTTGTTTTCTAAAAGTGTAGATAGACTTACATTGCTATGTCCGCATTCTCTCATCTACTAACACTTCGAAAATATTTGAAAAACAGCTGGCTGGCATTAAGAGGACACGTTGTAGTTGAAGAGCAGTGACATTAAGGGAAAGCTCTAGTCCTCTCAGCCAAATGAACACTGAAGAATATCCATCGTTTGAAATCAAGCAGACTTTTGTTGAGAAGATTGTTCTAAGAGCAAGAAGGATACAGTCACTAGCAAATCATGTTGATTTCATTGTCATGGAAAGCATTGGGAGGCTGGAGGTCAAAGTTCTGGATCTGGGACTGCTGTTAACAGCTATGTGGTCATGGACAAAGCAAATCACCTCTCTGAGCCTTGGAATAAGAGGAGAATAATATCTTTTCTGATCTCAAAATTCCCTGTCCAAAGCTCTGGGAAGCCCTGTTCTCAGCTGAGGTAGTGTTTACTGTGATAATAGGATGGCGAAATTCTTCTTGATCTGGCTTACAGGGAGCAAAAATAACAGCAATCAAATACATCCCATCTGTAGAGAAAACGGAACTCTTTTACACTGTTGGTGGGAATGTAAGTTGGTGCAGACACTATGGAAAACAGTATGGCGGCTTCTCAGAAAACTAAAAAAAGAACTACCATATGATCCAGCAATCCCACTCCTGAGCATATATCCGGGTCGGGGGGCGGGGAGGTGCGGAAATGTACCCCTATGTTCATAGCAACACTATTCACAATAGCCAAGTTGTGGAAACAACCCAAATGTCCATCAACAGATGAATGGATAAAGAGGATGTGGTGCATATGTACCATGAAATATTTCTCAGCCATAAAAGAGAACAAAATAATGCCATTGGCAGCAACATGGATGGACCTAGAGATTATCACACTAAGGGAAGTAAGTCAGACAGAGAAAAACAAATACCATATGATATCATTTATATGTGAAATCTAAAATATTACCCAGGGACTTCCCTGGCGGGCCAGTGGTTAAGACTCCATGCTTCCACTGCAGAGGACACAGGTTCCATCCCTGGGCAGGGAACTTAGATCCTGTACGCTATCAGTGTGGCTAATAAATAAATAAATAATAAAGAAAATAAATAAAATATGACACAAATGAACTTATCTATGATACAGAAACAGACTTTTGATTGTGGGAGAATGGTAGGGATGGATTGGGAGTTTGAGGTTAATAGATGCAAACTTTTGCATATAGAATGAATAAACAATAAAGTCCTACTATATAGCATGGGGAACTATATTCAATATCCTGGGATAAACCATAATGGAAAGGGATCTACATGATGCTAGAACATCTAGGTAAAAGATGAAATTGTATGCAAATGAAATATTTGGTACTATATATGTTTTAAAATTTTGGTTTCAAAAACTTAAAATTTATATCTTAAAAAAAAAGTACTGTGAATTCCCTGGTGGTCTAGTGATTAAGGTTCTGGGCTTTCACTCCCGTGGCCCGGATTCAACTTCTGTCTGGTCAGGGAAGTGAGATCTTGCAATCCTTGAGCCACAGTCAAATAAATAAATACATTTCAAAAAATAAAAATAACAACAACAAAAAAACTGTACTAATGTAGTCCCATCTGACCCACATTTTACTGATCACTTCCAAAAAGATAGCAGCACTCTGCTTCATCAGTTCAGTTCAGTAGCTCTCTGCGACCCCAGGGATTGCAGCACGCCAGGCCTCCCTGTCCATCACCAACTCCCAGAGTTCACTCAAACTCATGTCCATTGAATCGGTGATGCCATCTAACCATCTCATCCTCTGTCATCCGCTTCTCCTCCCGCCTTCAATCTTTGCCAGTATCAGGGTCTTTTCAAATGAGTCAGTTCTTTGCATCAGGTGACCAAAGTATTGGAGTCTCAGCTTCAACATCAGTCCTTCCAATGAATATTCAGGACTGATTTCCTTTAGAGGAAAACTACGCTGCATAGTAGGAAATTATCTCAGGGATCGATGATGATGATTACATGAATAGATAATTATGAGATTATTAAGAGGCTTAACTACAGACAGAGTTAAAAACAAAGTGACTGTGATCATATAAACATCCCTTTCTCCAGGAGGCAATCTTTGTGGGAAACATGAGTTTTGTCTTTTGGGTTTTTTTTGTCCCCCTCCACCCTACACCCACCACACATGTGGGATTTTACCCTGACCAAAGATCATATGCATGCCTCTGCTGCAGAAGTGTGGCATCTTAACCGGTATACCACCAGGGAAGTTCAAATAAACGTGAGCTCTAGAGGCAGCTTGGGTACCACTCGCTCTGTGATTTGGACTTCTCACCCATACATTTGCTGCTGGAGAAGACTCTTGAGAGTCCCCTGGACTGTAAGGATATCAAACCAGTCAATTCTAAAGGAAATCAACCCTGAACATTCATTGGAAGGACTGAAGCTGAAGCTGAAGCTCCAATACTTTGGCCACCTGATGTGAAGAGCCAACTTATTGGAAAATACCCTGATGTTGGGAAAGTTTGAAGGCAGGAGTGGAAGGGGAAGACAGAGGACGAGATGGTTGGTTGACATCACCAACTCAATGGACATGAATTTGTGCAGGCTCCTGGAGTTGGTGATGGACAGGGAAGCCTGGTGTGCTGCAGTCCATGGGGTGGCAAAAAGTTGGACACGACTGAGTGACTGAACAACCTGTACATTTGAGGATTTAGTGAAATGATCTTCAAGGGCCCTTACAGATCTAAAATTCTGTGATTCTATGGTTCTAGTAACTTGAATTGTTCCATATTCTAATTTTATGAAAAATAAAAATTGTTAACCAAGCTTTCAAGTAGTAATTTTAATTATATATTCTTAACTCTCCCCAGTCTTATCTATAACTCCAGTGTTGTACAATGATTATAAGAATTTGGAATCTATTCTGAAGGCATTATAAGAGGGCAAACCAAAACCTAATTTTATGGTTATCGTAATTCCATTGTTGGGCATTCTAATTGCATAAATATTTGCTAATGCATAAATGGTATATAACTATTTCCATTTAACTACCATATGGAAAATTAGTGTAATACTCCATTACCTACTCACTCTGATTAAATGAATCTCTCCTGGGGAATTCAACAAGTTTTTATTTCTGGCAGTTCATTAACATTACTCAATCTTTGAATGACAAGGACAGAGATTATTGTTTCTAGGTTAAAGAGGGGGATGTGGAGTCAGGATAACTCAAGAGTTGGAAGGAAGTTTAAAGGTTATCTAACTAGATCCTTTATTTTATAGATGAGAAAAGTGAAACCAAGAAAAGGTAAAAGCCAGAAATTTGGTGATCATCTTGGACAAGAGCTGGAATAAAACACTAGACTAGGAACTTCTCTGATGATCTGGTAGTTAAGAATCCACTTTGCCATGCAGGGGATGTGGGTTCCATCCTTTGTCAGGAAACTAACATCCCACATATTGTGGAGCAACTAAGTCCAAGCGCCACAACTAAAGAATCCATGCACCACAACGAAAGATCCCAAGTCCCACACCTAAGACCAGACACAGCCAGATAAATAATAAATAAATAGATAAAATCAAACACTAGACCACTTGATCCCCCAGCTTATTTTCCAACAGAAACCCTTGATAGATTTCCCTCTTCGTGCCCAATATTTAAGATGAGTTAGATAAGAAAAGCCAGGTTTTTTTTAGGGTTTATCTCATATGCTAATAAAGTAATGCTCAAAATTCTCCAAGCCAGGCTTCAGCAATACGTGAACCGTGAACTTCCAGATGTTCAAGCTAGTTTTAGAAAAGGCAGAGAAACCAGAGATCAAATTGCCAACATCTGCTGGATCATAGAGAAAGCAAGAGAGTTCCAGAAAAACATCTATTTCTGCTTTATTGACCATGCCAACACAATAAACTGTGGAAAATTCTGAAAGAGATGGGAATACCAGACCACCTGACCTGCCTCTTGAGAAACCTGTATACAGGTCAGGAAGCAACAGTTAGAACTGGACGTGGAACAACAGACTGGTTCCAAATAGGAAAAGGAGTACGTCAAGGCTGTATATCGTCACCCTGCTTAGTTAACTTATATGCAGTGTACATCATGAGAAATGCTGGGCTGGAAGAAGCACAAGCTGGAATCAAGATTGCCGGGAGAAATATCAATAACCACAGATATGCAGATGACACCACCCTGATGGCAGAAAGTGAAGAACTAAAGAGCATCTTGAGGAAAGTGAAAGAGGAGAGTGAAAAAGTTGGCTTAAAGCTCAACATTCAGATAACTAAGATCATGGCATCCGGTCCCATCACTTCATGGCAAATAGATGGGGAAACAGTGGAAACAGTGGCTGATTTTATTTTTCTGGGCTCCAAAATCACTGCAGATGGTGACTGCAGCCATGAAATTAAAAGACGCTTGCTTGCTCCTTGGAAGGAAAGCTATGACCAACCTCGATAGCATATTCAAAAGCAGAGACATTACTTTGCCAACAAAGGTTTGTCTAGTCAAGGCTATGGTTTTTCCAGTGGTCATGTATGGATGTGAGAGTTGGACTATAAAGAAAGCTGAGTGTAGAAGAATTGGTGCTTTTGAACTGTGGTGTTGGAGAAGACTCTTGAGAGTCCCTTGGACTGCAAGGGGATCCAACCAGTCCATCCTAAAGGAGATCAGTCCTGGGTGTTCATTGGAAGGACTGATGTTGAAGTTGAAACTCCAGTACTTTGGCCACCTGATGTGAACAGTTGACTCATTTGAAAAGACCCTGATGCTGGGAAAGATTGAGGGCAGGAGGAGAAGGGGACAACAGAGGATGAGATGGTTGGATGGCATCACTGACACAATGGACATGGGTTTGGGTGGACTCCGGGAGTTGGTGATGGACAGGGAGGCCTGGCCTACTTCGGTTCATGTGGTCACAAAGAGTCAGACACAACTGAGTGACTGAACTGAACTGAACTGAATATGGGAAATGATTCCTACCTCTTGTTATCCACATCCAAGGGCCTCAATTCAGCTCAACTACAGAATCTAAGACACTTGTCTAGAAGAGAGAGTTCTTTTTTTTTTCCTTAAAATATTTTTTTAGATGTGGACCATTTTTTTAAAAGTCTTTATTAAATTTATTATGATATTGCTTCTGATTTATATTTTGTTTTTTTTTTCCCCCAAGGCACATGGAATCTTAGCTCCTTGACCAGGGATAAAACTGCATTCCCTGCACTGGAAGGCAAAGTCTTAATCATTGAACCACCACAGAAGTCCTGAGAGAGTTCTTAAGTGAACAAAGGATACAAGACCCCATCTTAACTTTGACAATGACCTGTGGTTGAAATGGGGAGCAATACCTCTCAGTGAGGCCCCTTTTAGTCATTGATATTCACTTCATTACAATGTCCAGGGAGCTTGCTTACAAACTAGCTCATATTGGAAAGTTAAACAGTTGTAGGTGTAATCTGTAGAGCAAAGGAAAAAGGAATGAAGGACGAGTGAGAGAGAGAGACATACACAGAAAGAGGGAGATACATGGCATTATACATTTGTCAAAACCCATAGGATGCACAACACCAAGGATGAACCCTCATGTAAACTGTGGACTTTGGTTGACAATGATGTGTCCAGTGTAGGCTCATTGATTGTAACAAATGTTCCACTTTGGTATGGATGCTGATAGGGAGAACATTGTGCATGTATGGGGGCAGGGGATATTTGGGAACTCTCTATACTTCACATGCAATTTTGCTGTGAACCTCAAACAGTTTTCTATTTTTTTTATTATTATTATTATTTTTTCAAACAGTTTTTTAAAAAATAATGTCTAGGACCTCCCTGGTGGTCCAGTGGTTAAGAATCTGCCTGTCAGTGCAGGGGGCACAGGTTTGATCTCCAGTCCCAGAAGATCCCACATGCAGCAGGGCAACTAAGCCCAGGCACCACAGCTACTGAATTCAAGGGCCCTAGAGCAACAAGAGAAGCTTCCATGAGAAGCCAGAGTACTGCAAAACTAGAGAATGCCCCCCACTTGCCGCACATAGAGAAAAGCCTGTGTGCGGCAATGAAAACCCAGCACAGCCAATAAATAAATAAATAAGACTTTAAAAAATAACGTCTACATTTAATGTCTATTAAAAAGAGAGAGGAAGAGAGAGAATCAAATCATCAAGCCAGACAAGCAGTGGGACTCCAGATCAGAGGTAAAATCCTTGAAACAGAGGTAGAGCCTTACAAGTGGGGAACCTCCCTTACTCTGCCCTCCAAAGCAGGAGTCAAGGAAGTAGCTTTTCTAGGTTTTAATTTTGTAGGTGCCCTAGGAAAGGACAGGCTGGAGAACTGTACCTACTTAGGGATCAGTTCAGAACCTGAGCAGAATTTAAAAGCTTTTGCAATAAAACAACTATTGAATATTTCCAGGCTCTGACAGATTTTGATAAGGACCCTCAACTTCGTTATTTAATACAATGGTTCGCAAAACATCCAGCTTTCAGGTTGACCTGTCAGTAAGTATATCCTCTCATGGTATTTTAGACTGCACAAATAGAAAGCAAGACAGATAAAATAATATAGGAAATTCAGCTCCTGAAAAATTGCAACAAGGAGGTGGGCTGTGTGTTTTCAGGAATATTCTATATATTCAGAATCTATTTCCCACCTCAACGGTACATAATCATCCAATTTGAAAACCACGTCTTTCAGGAATGTTCTTTAATTTTTTACCTTTTGGAAGGAAGCTTGCTGGCAGCAGTATACCACAACACAAAGCTTTAATGGATCTTTAAATGCCCAGATTAAGAGAGAATGACCTGGAACCCTATCTAACTGAAAGGGAAAAGGCAGAAACAACGAATCTTTTTAAAGTTCTCAAACTCTGTGGTCTAAATTAAAACTGCGGATCTCAATTAAAAAAAGAAAAAGAAGCAGCTGTTTTCCAGTCCTTTGGTGTCAAGAGATCCTTCATTCTGTATCTGGGGATTCCTCAAATTTGGGATTTTCCGTGTTCCAGAAAAACATCTACATCTGCTGTATTGACTACACCAAAGCCTTTGACTGTGTGGACCACAACAAACTGTGAAAGCAGAGAAGTCATAAAACAATTATTTGAGTATTTCTAACTTCTTACTGTAGTCTGAGGTTTATATCTATCTTTAGGCAGTTGTGAAAACAATCCCATCTACCTCTCAACATACCCATTCAGAATGAGATCTTCCAAAAAAGAAATGCAAGAGATGAAAGAAAGAACTAATTATACTAAATACTTGTTTTTGTTCCATAACCAAAATGATCCCTTTTCTAATGTATTCACTTGAGTTCAATGGAGTGTTCCATTTTCCTGTAACCTTCATTTCCAAAATAAACCATATCAATACTAAACAAGACAATACAATCTCAAAAAAATGAACAAAGGATTTAAATAAATATTTTTTCCAAAGAATATACACAAATGGTCAATAAGCACATGAAAAGATGCTTAACATTATTAGTCATAAGGGAAATGAAAATCAAAACCACAGTGATATACCATATCACAACTTCTTGAAAGGCTATTTAAAAAAAAAAGGAAAGAAAAATAACAACTGTTGGCAAGGATGTGAATAAACTGGAGCCCTGGTGTATTGCTATGGGGATGCAAAATGGTGCAGCTTCAGTGGGATAGTTTGGTGTAGAAAATGTTGAACAGAATTACTATATGACAGCAATTCCACTCTTAAACATATATCCAAAAGAATTGAAAAGGGAAATCAAATAGACATTTGTACACTAATGCTCATTACACCATTCTTCATTACAAAGAAAAGGTGAATACAAGCCAAGTGTCCATCAACTGATTAATATTATTCAGCCATAAAATGAAGTTCTGACATGCACAACATGAATCTTGACATTATGCTAATGAACGAGTTGCGAAAGGACCAATATTGTATGATTCCACTTATATGAAGTACCTAGAATAGGTGAGTTCACAGTAACATGAAGTAGAATAGAGGTTCCCAGAGAGTGGAAGGAAGGGGAAATGGGAGTTATTTCTTTTATTGGGTACAAAATTTCTGTTTGGGATAATGAAATATTTCTAGATATGGATAGTGGTGATGGTTGCATAATACTTGAGTATAATGTCATTGAATTATACATTGGAAGATGCTTAAAATGGCAAATCTTATGTATATCTTATTACAATAAAAAGATACATAAGAGGATTCATAGTTTTGCAAAATCATTCTGGGTGTTATGGGAGAGAGACAAAATACTATGCTCTAAGTGTAAGGAGGGAGTAAACTCCAGGTTAGCAACTTTCAGGGTGAGGTGAAGTGAAGTGAAGTTGCTCAATCGTGTCCGACTCTTTGCGACCCCATGGACTGTAGCCTAATCAGGCTCCTCCGTCCATGGGATTTTCCAGGCGAGAGTACTGGAGTGGATTACCATTTCTTTCTCCAGGGGATCTTCCCGACCCAGGAATCGAACCCGGGTCTCCCGCATTGCAGTGTGAGGTAGGGAAATAAATATAATGAATTGGTACAGCCAGGTCAACTAACAAGCTTTCTTAACTCAAAGCTGAGTTGGGATCCAAAATAAGCATCAGAGCAATATAGGCCAAAAAGATATGTCCCCCTATCCTATTTCCATTTATGCTTGAGTAAAAAAACACCTCCCACTTTATTGCTTCTCAAATTTTGATTTTAAATATACATGCCCTAAAGGTGGTAACTGTGCTTACTTTGATCGTCTTCAATATTTCAATGCACACAAAATTGTTTAGCATTTTCTGGGGACAAAATCTTGAGATATCACATCCTCGAATGGGACCATCTATGTGAATGGCCTATTTGGTATAGGTCAGAGTGAAATTTGTTCAGGGGTTCCATAAGCACCAAAATGCCTTCAACCCCACCGAAGCGTGAGGCCTAGGACAGAGAACAGCTCTCTTTCTTCTCGGAAGAGACTTTCCCAACAACCCCCAACTCCTTAACGGGTTCCTCACGCTCCGTAAGCGAGCCCAAGTCTATCATTCTCTGAGGCAGCTCCAAAGGATTCTGGGAGTTAGGGGCAGGACCAGGGGCAAAATGAAATGTTTGGAACAAGATGAACAGCCGGTAAATTTAGGATTATCTGCCGGTTGCTGAGCGACTTCTCAAATCTTCCTGACCACTTCCATCTCTTCTCCCACCTGGTAGGCCCGAGCTCCTAATCCTCCTTCCACGCCCCGCCCCTCAGCTGCTCTACTAGCCAATCATCAGGCGGGTGCTTGACGGACTGGGCCAATCCCGAACACGTTCACTTTGAGCGGGAAAGGCTCAGAAACGCCGAGAGAGCGAGGTCGCCTTAACGGCTGGTTCTTGGCCTTGTCTCTAGTGGGTAACAGGCCTCGGAGGCCGCCGCCCATTGGCCGGGCAGCGGGCCAATGAGGGGTGCGAAGCTGGAGACAGGCCTCCCAGGAGGGGGCGTGGCGGGCCCGTGCCGGGTCGCGTGCGGGGTCGCGAGCCCCTGGTGGGCAATGTACCGGCCTCTCCCCAGCCTCTCCCTCCTGGCTCCTGAATCCGCACCCACAGACCGGCTCCAGGCAGCGCCCGGGGCGGAGGCGGCAGTGGCGGGGTGCGGGTTGAGGGAGCTGGGCCTCGACGCCCCCCCTCATCCCCGTACCCCAGGAGCTGTGCCTAGTCCAAGAGGGGCTGGGAGGCCCATGGAGGTGAGTTGCGGAGACCCCCGTCCGCCCTCTCAC
>NW_011491618.1:1899460-1924464 GCF_000754665.1 Bison bison bison | reverse complement strand
CAGGGAGGGCCCGTCGGGCGCACCTCGGGGTCCGGCCGGTAAAGGGAGAGGGAATCCCGGGGACGGAGGCGCGGGGTCCCCAAATGAGTGTTCTGGGAACGGATTCCGGGTGGAGCTAGGAGCACAGCCAACGTAGAACCGTAGAAGCCGTCGTCCGGCCATATCGGTCCGGCTCTGCCCTGCGTGACGTGTCTCCTGTTTCCTATCCCCGTTTCGTGCAGCCGAAAGTAGCGTTCCGTGGAGGTGCGAATCGCTGCTGGAACCTCAGTGCGGACGCCAGCAGTCGACTAACAGATGTCTTCAACAGCGTGGTGCTGACGGGCTCCCCTTCCTTCTATGATTGCTACAAATCCCAGGTCCGTTTCTCCACTCTGCCCTTTGTTAGAGGATTTATTCTCCTTCAAATCCGACCCTACGCCCAGCACCCAGCCCATTCACGTTGGCGTTTAAATTGCTCCACATTTAGGACCAGACAATATTTTAAATACAGAGTTTGTAGAATACAAACTGGTTTTGAAAGCAAGTTAAGGAATAAGATTTTTCATTGATTCTTGCTTTTGCTTTGTCCTCAGCGTGACATGATGCCAGAAATGTAAGAAAATCCGTATTTGCTTATACCGTAAGATAATTTTCCCTTCCGGCATTTATTGGAAGTCGGTGCAAACATACGTTTGATCATTTAAAAGGGAAATTTTTCTATACATTTTTATTCTCTGGCTCTTACAATGTCTTAGATGACGTGGTACCTTTTACCTCACCTAAAACATTTAGTTTGGTTAATCGTGTTAAATTAGCTTAGGATAATATGTCATTTTCATTTGAAATTATTTAACCAGCACAAGGCTGTTGATATTGTTATATTTTGAATTATAACAGTGTCCTGAAATAAATAATTTTATTTAATTCGCATGACAGCCTTGTATATAGTATTATACCCATTGTACAGATAGAGAAACTGAGGCCCAAAAAATTTGACTTGTGCTGTAAGTGACAAAACCCAAGTTGACTCCAGGTCTTTTCACTGCCAAGACCAGCATTCCACTGCTCTCTATAATGTTTGCTGCTGCTAAGTCACTTCAGTCGTATCCAACTCTGCTGCTGCTAAGTCGCTTCAGTCGTGTCGGACTCTGTGCGACCCCATAGACGGCAGCCCACCAGGCTCCCCGGTCCCTGGGATTCTCCAGGCAAGAACACTGGAGTGGGTTGCCATTTCCTTCTCCCTATAGTGTTTACCTGACTACTAAAATTTACTTGGATTTAATTTCAGTTGATTAAGCATAGCAAGAATAAAGTGAGACATTTTGCAATTATCTAGACTAATTAGTGTACCAACCCTAAGCATTCACATATTTAACTTCCAGAAATGTTTTGACTGAAAAGAATCTAGATAGCCACCGCATTAGTTGCTTGTTTTATCCTAGAATATTAAATTTATATCAGTCTTTTAAAAGGATTTAATTTTTCTAATACTCAAATCTTTAAAATATAAAGTATACTTGAAATAAAAAAAGAAAAAAATATAAAGTATACTTGAAATAATACTTATATATTTTGTTTCAAATACTGTTTACCTCATTTGATATTATATAATCTGAAAATGCTCATTTTGTTTAAGCAACTCTTTCAAAACGAACAATTATTTGTATCACTTTGGATACTTCACACCTAAAAGAGAGTTAGGTTGGGCCTGTCTAAAGGAATAAAATTATGAAAGGTTCTAACCATAACAGCCTTTGTAAAAGTTACTGCTAACTAACAGAAATTTTGGAAAGACATTTTTTAGTGGCACTTTGAGCAAAATCTCTTGTGTGCCTCAATTTCTCCAACTTCAGAATAGTCAACAAAACAATAAACTATAAACAAGAAAATTTAGGTTTCAAATAGTATTCATAACTATAATTTAACCAAATGGCTATAAAATGTTTGAGATTTGTGAAGATTTGTGATTAGATGATATTAATTTTCATATATTATTGGTATAAACTCAGTGAATGTTTAAAATGTTATTTTTCAGTTATCATGTCCATGAACGAAAATTTAGAGTGTTTTGATCTAAACATGTTTTATCTCTTTTCACATCAATTTTGATTGAGAATAAAAGCAATTAGAAAATATTTTTAACCAGGATTATATACCTTCTATATTTATAAGAAAATACCCTTTCTACTCTGTTTATGTCTGGATATTTATAGCTATTACATCTCAGGTTTTAGTAGCTCCTTATTTGGAGAGTTAAAAATTGTGAATCTATGTATTCAGACTATTTTAAGTATTTAAAATTTGAGGTGCAGTATTTTCATTGTACTTCATTCCCTTTTTTGGAAGGAGACAGAACTTCAAATAATTCATTAAAATCTTAAAACTCAAACCTTTTACCTTATTTACTCAAAATTCATTATAAAAAAAATGAACTCGTTTTTTCTTATAATATCTTTAAATTTCTTAAGATAAAACATGTTATGTATTGTCTCACTTTTATACTTCCTCTTGGAAATAAACTAAGCTGAAAATTAAAGATACTGTTTTAAAAGGCCCTAGTGTAGGAGTGGAGAAGGCAGTGGCAACCCATGATGTTTATGAGATTTATCCACATTGTTGTTTTGCCAGTAGTTTATACCTTTTTATTGCTGCGTATGATCCCACTGTTGGAATATATGACAATTTGGCCACCTGTTGATGGACATTTTCGTTGTTTCCGGGTTTGGACAGAGAAGGCAATAGCACCCCACTCCAGTACTCTTGCCTGGAAAATCCCATGGAAGGAGGAGCCTGGTGGGCTATAGTTCATGGGGTTGCTAAGAGTCGTACACGACTGAGCAACTTCACTTTCACCTTTCACTTTCATGCATTGGAGAAGGAAATGGCAACCCACTCCAGTGTTGTTGCCTGGAGAATCCCAGGGATGGGGGAGCCTCGTGGGCTGCCGTTTATGGGGTCGCACAGAGTTGGACACGACTGAAGCGACTTAGCAGCAGCAGCAAGCAGTGTAGGAGTAAGACGGCCTTGAGTTTGGGTTTTAGTTTTGTCATCTCTTAGCTCAATAATTTGTAGCCTCATTTTTAAACCCATTATAAAACACCCATTTCCTCATTTTTAAAATACAGAGAATATCCATGTCATAAGGTGACTGAATACAGTGTGTGGAATTTCTTTGAAAATTTGATGTAAATGTACATTTACTTGTTTTTTACAGATTGGGGGCATTAAGACTGAATTTTGTAAATGATTTATAAAAATTAATACTAAAAATAACACAGCTGTGGTCCATATAGTGCTCATCTGTTCAAAAAATTAAAACAGCAATAATTGTAGGTGTTCGTGTCCTATCTCAGGGATAAGCAACAGCTATTGGACAGGGGCAAATCTGCTGAGTGGCTGTAAAACAGAATTTTATTGGAATAGCCACAGCCTCTAATTTACACATTGTCTATAGTTGTTTTGGTGCTAGGAGTTTCAACAGAGACCTTAACACAGCAAACCATAAAATATTTATTATCTGACCCTTTACAGAAAACAATTGCCATCTCCTACTGTTAAAGTAAGCTTAAGTGGCTAAGTCTAGATTTGTCTCCCAACTTTTACACATGTGTTATTTCCTCAAATTTCTTATTGTTTCACTAATATTCTGTAGTTTTGATTGTATCTGATATACAAACATGTCTTTAAAATTTCAGAATGAAGATAGTGTTGACCTAAGGCAGACCTATGCTCCACTTTCTTCATCAACGGAATATGCAAGTTCTGTAGATTCTTCACTTTTCTATGCACCATGGTCTACATATGGAGATGATATTAAACAGCCCTCTAATTCTCAGATCAATGTAAAGAACAGGTAAATTAATACCTTAGATTTCTCAGGCTAAACAAAGTGTTCTTAAGTTTGATTACATGGGAACCTAGTTGTTTTAGCTCTTTGTTCCCTATATCAGTATTTTTATGACATTGCAATTTTATTTATCAAACTTCTAGGAAATAAAGTTATGTGTCTATAATTTTTTTCTTGCTACTTTCTTTCATTAATTAGAGGCAACTCTGAGTACATCTTAAGTTCCTCTTTCTAAAGATAGCATATAAATGAGTTACAATTTTTCAATCTATTTTTTAATCCAGTTCTAAATTTTTAGTAATTCTTCCCTTTACAAGTATACAACAAACAGGATTTTATCAAATGTAAGATACTTATTTTCTATTCAGTTCCACTAATAATGGGGGCTAACTATGTCAGATTCTCTCCTATTGGGGATATTAGAATTAACATGGCAAATATTATCCTTGCCTTTATAGATCTTACAGTAATGGTGATGATTATAACTTGCTAGGCACTGCAAATGCCTGGTGTACTGCAAGGTAAGGTCTAAAGGAAGAAGTATAAAATATTATGGGAGCTTATTGCAAAGAGAAGCTTAAGGGAGTGACACTACCTTTATGTTAATTATAATGAGGGAGCAGTTAAAAGAGGCTAATGTGTCTTTAGTTTACCAGGAAATAATTATTTTTAAAATCTACTAATTAAATAATTGTTAAAAATTTAGAAATTAATTTTAAGTTCTCTAAAGTAGATTTTATTAGGTAGACTATATAATATATAACTCTACACAAAAAATATTTTTTTAGTTAATACATGTTCATTGAAAAACTTCAGACTTTATAGAAATATGTAAAGGCAAGCAGAAGTTTACCTTTACCCTGCCTTTCCACCTCCCAGTAACAACTATTAACAGTTTGGTATATATTACATTGAATATTTTTCTAGATATATACCAACATACTATTATACAAAAATTTTATATCAAATCTTTTTAAAATAAGTATTAGACTTGTAGGTAGACCATTTATTCAACAAGCATGGCAAATGATAAACCTTTGCAAAATTCAAGTTTTTTAATATCATGATCATTTATTCAGTTTTATGATTACTAATACCTACCTTTCCTATGTTATGAAGATCAATGAAATATTTGAATGTTATGCAAGTATAAGGTATTTTCATTTCTAAAATGTCCTAACACTATGAAATGTTAGACCTAAAATATTAAAAAACAAGAAGTTACAATTTAAAAACAACATACTACTTCTAGGAACAAATTACCCAAAATCCATAAGAGGTAAAAAGGGTCCAGTATATTCCATCTCATTGTTGTTTTTTACATTTTGTATTGTTTAGATAGTGTTGGTCACTAGGTAGGATTTCATCCACATGGAGAACCAGTCACTTCTTTGGCACAGATTTAGGGATAGCCCCCAAATCTTTTACATTTAAGGGACAACTGCTACATTCTTGTGATATTTAGAATGACCATATCACTGTACTTTTTAATCCAACTTTTAGTATAAGAGTCACAAAAAGAGAGTAACAGGTTCATATGGTTTTCACATCACAGATGAAAAAACTTAGCAAGTGTGATGTAATGATGTATAATAGGACTAGACATGCTTTCAGAAGTTGCCATGGTACCAATCATGTCTATAACATCATAGATTAGAGATTTATATCTTGGGCATCTAAAATGAATAGCATGTGCTTTGGAGAAATAAGAGGTAAGCATTCATTGAGAACTAGACATAAGATTTTGAATGAAGGAGAAATACTTATGCAGGATAAATACTATGCCAAAGTGGAAAATATTCTTGAGTTCCTATTCCCTCTTTAGTTGAAATGAAGATATAGAGTTAATCCAAATATTTTATAGAAAAATAAGTCAGAATAAGTCTGAAAAAAGAAATATATTATGTTTCAATATGAACAAAAGAATTTACATGTGATATTCGTTTATTTTTAGGATTCAAACAGAAAGAAATGACTATGGTAGTGAAACAGACTTATATGGACTTGTGTCTAACATTTTGGAAGAACAAGATAAATCACAGCCATACTTTGCTGAGGGGTTAGTATATTACATAACCTATATAGTATGTAATAAACTTTTAAATTCCCAGGTACTAGATCGTTAACTTTTATTTTTACTTAATAGAAGATCATCTGACATTCGACATCGTAATTCAGATATTTGTTTCTAGGAGCCTAGATTTTCCTGAGGTGCTTGCCATACAATTGAAAGTTTAATTTGCTATTAAGAACTTTCATTTGAAAAATCATTCTTCCATAATTCAAAGCTGTTTTCCTTGAGTTCATGAGCTAAAATTTGGCTTAAAGAGTATAAATTCCAACGACTTTTATACTTATACCTCCAAAAATAAAACTATCATTGCTTCTGAGTAGAAATATGTATGGATTTTATTCATATAGTAAAAACTTTTAAAGTATGCATTAATTGTTTTACTTGGGTGTAGAAGCCATATTATCCAGATTCCCTATTTCATAAATAGGGAAATATGTAGCATACATCTAACCAATGAAAATGTTTTCATTTCAATGAGAGTACATCTTTTTTAATTAAAAAAATTGTGGTCAACAGCACTTTTGTATTGATCTTATATAATAATGTAAGAAAAACTTTATCTGGTTTCTACTTACTGTATGTAAACAGTTCATATAAGACCACGCAATCACCAGCCTCAGGCTTTAGTTTATGTCTCCTCGAAAAGTATACTGAAGACATATTAAGACTAAAATGCATATTTATGCAGCATATAGCACATTTTAAGTGGCAGAAAGTTATTTGGATGTAATGGCAGCTTATAAGGCAAAGTTGGAAAGGATTAGAGAATGGTGAAATGGGGCAATATAAATGTTTTGAAAGCCTTTCCTCCCTTCTCCACTAAGAAAATAAAGACTTTAAAAATCTAAATTGTAATTAAATATATTTGCTTGTTCTAGGACCTGTTCCTCCAATTTAAAGTCAGTTTGGCCAATGAACACAAGCAGATTTGCAGATCACCATGACCTCTTAACAGAAACCAAAAGGCCAGTAGATACAGCCATCTCTCAGCAAGCTTTTTATACTGGTGAATCTGTGTCAGCAGTGGAAAAGCAGTACCTACATAACAGTAATCTCATACCACAACAAAAAATAGATGAACTTTATCATGGATTTACTGGTTTAGACCTTGAAGAACAATGGATGTACCCCTCACGAAATGATCATTCTAACTGTTACAATATTCAGCCAAATGATACAGCTAAGACAGCATTTCAAGAATATCCATTTATCAAAAATTGTTTTACACCACAAACTGGTCTGTCTGACATCATGAAAGAATCAGGAGTTGACACTTACTCTTACGGAAGAGAGAAAATATGTGCTAAAGGTCTTGAGGCACCGTTACAGCAAAAGAGGGCAGAGATATTTCTTTCCCAATTTAATAGGTACAGTGAAAATCCAGATTATTGTAGATACCCAGAATATGCTCATCCTAATAAGGCTAAGCTGAGTAAGTGTTCGAATTTTAGTGTCCAAGATAGTAAAAAATTAGCTAGTGCCACACCTGAAACACCAACTGTAGAAGCAGACACCTACACAAAGTTATTTCAAGTAAAACCAGCAAATCAGAAAAAAATGGAGGAGACAATACCTGACCAGCAGAATTTCACATTTCCAAAAACTACACCACATCTGACAGAAAAACAGTTTGGAAAGGAAGCAGCATTTACTGCTGATTTTGGCTTAAAATCAGAATATGGACTAAAACCTCATACGACTTGTTCAGCTAATAATGATTTTGCTAATGTCACAGAAAAACAACAGTTTACAAAACCTGACCCCCCAAATTCTGAGTATTTTAAATCAGTGAATTTACTAGCAAATTCAGCAACATCTTCAGGAGGTATCAACTTAAACAGACCAACATGGATGAATGTCCAAACAAAAAATAACACTCCTATTTTTTATCGAAATCAAGGTAACTTGATGAAATTAAATTCTCATTTAAGTGCAGCTTCAAAAGGTTCTAACCATTCTTCAGATTTCCCCCAACTATCATCTACAAATTTAACCCCAAATAGCAATTTATTTCAGAAGTATTGCCAAGAAAACCCTTCAGCATTTTCTAGTTTTGATTTTGGTTACAGTGGTGCAGAAAGAATCCAATCTATCAATCACATGGAAGGACTGACAAAGACTGGAGAAGAAAATCTCTTTGAATCTGTTACCGATAAAAAAATAAAGCAGCCAAATGGATTTTGTGATAACTATTCAGCTCAACAGTATGGGATCATTGAAAGTGTAAACAAACATAATTTTCAAGCTAAGCCCCAAAGTGGACATTATGATCCTGAGGAAGGGCCAAAGCATTTAGATGGCTTATCTCAAAATACATATCAAGATCTGTTGGAGTCACAGGGTCATTTTAATAGCCACAGACAGGGAAGTGGAGACAACAATATTAATAGCCGTGTGAATCGCACACAGGCATCATGCTTTTCAAATAATTATATGATGGGAGATTTAAGGCATAATCAGAGTTTTCAACAACTTGGTTCAAGTGGGTTTCCACTAAGATCCACTCATCCATTTGGCCATTCAGTTGTTCCACTGTTGGATTCGTATGATTTGTTTTCTTATGATGACTTAAGCCATTTATACCCATATTTTAATGATATGATGTACGGTGATAATTCCTTTTCTGGTTTCGTGCCAACTTTTGGATTTCAAAGACCAATTAAAACCCGCAGTGGACCAGCCAGTGAACTTCATATTCGTCTAGAAGAGTGCTATGAACAATGGAGAGCATTAGAAAAGGAGAGAAAAAAGGTAATACCAAACTATCCATTTAGGCATAACTTAATATATCCCCTTTGCCTATTTTCATTTTGTTTACCCTAGTGTAGTTTAAGAAAGAGTACTTTTAAGTTGAATTCTTCTATAATGTATAGTATTTGTTAAGTCCATGACTATACAGAATTAATTAGGTGACTTAGACTAAAAATGCTTGGGGCTTAAAAAATTTTTTAAGTTTATTTTGCCTGTTAGGTAGACTTTTTCCTTAATGGGTTGAAAGTTTATTTATTTGAATTTTCTAAGTATTAAACTATTGGAGTGTTCAGGTATTTTATGCAGTAAGTGTGACAGAAAAGTACATGGTACTATGGTTTGTATTTTTTGCCTTTTGATTCCAAAACAATTTTTATCTAAAGGAGTAATTTTCGATTTTCTTTTTAGGCCTATGAGAAATATTATTCATGATTGAATCATATTTAGAAAATTTAGTATCTAAAAGTTACGTATTTTTTTTACAGACTGAATTGGCCCTTGCAAAGAATTATCCAGGGAAAAAAGTATCCAGTACTAATAATACTCCAATTCCACGGCTGACCTCCAATCCATCTAGAGTTGATCGGTTAATTGTGGATGAACTTCGAGAACAAGCCAGAGTAAGCTGTGAAAATATCTAATAGCAGATTTTTTTAACTGGTTGATAAAATTTTTAAATGCCTCAGCAAGTTAGAGTTCTGAAGGATTCTTAAATCACATTTATGTGTAACTCTCTGAAATGTATTCTTTCCCAAGTTTGGACTTAGAACTATTAGTTATTTAGGAAAGGGAAAATAGCCCCACTTAGTCATTAAAATATTAAGTTTAGTAATCTTAAGAGATTCCTCTTCAAGAAATCCAGATTAGCAATGGAACTAATCCACAAAAGAAAGAAAAAATTTTAAAGTAAAACCATTTAAAATATTATTTATAGGGAAAGTCCCATTTCTTAATCACAAACATTTGTTTTCTAGCTTCACAAAAAAGCTTTGCTTATATTATACAAGGTAGTAAATTAATAGGAAATTACCTTATTTCGTTTTCTGGACCCTGTTCTCTTGAGTTATTTAACAAACATTAAGTATATCTAGCAATGTATTAATTACTAATAAACTGAAGTATGTAGGTATATGCATAATTTTATAAAATAGCCTTATTTTGGAAAAGTAGTATATCACTTCAGATCAAATGTAAAGAATCTTGATGTTAATTAAAAATTATTTTCCTATTATCTCCTTTGTAATTTCAGAATTTTCCAAGCAACTGTAATAGAATAGGGTAGTTTTTTCTTTCTGACCTTCCTCTTTTAAAAACTTCTGTTTCCTGGGACTTCCCTGTGGTCCAGTGGCTAAGACTCCATGTTCCCAATGTAGGGGCTCCTGGTTCCATCCCTGGTCAGGGAACTAGGAACTAGATCCCACATGCTGCAACTAAGAGTTCTTATGCTGCTATGTAGATTCACTATGCCAAGTGCTGCAACTATGACCTGGTGCAGCCAAATAAATAAAATAATTTTTTAAAACTTCTGTTTTCCAAATAAAATTTGATAATGATTCCTAGGAAAAGGCATGCAGTGAAACAGATTGCATCTATGATTGAATAAAAGCCATTTAAGGAATTATAAAAAATCAGCACAACAGAGTCTTATTTTATTGATCATTAGTTTCTTACCTATACCATGCTGTCTTTAAAATACAGATATGAAATACTTTAATGGAAAAATATTGATTTTTACTTAGCTTTCAGCCTTGATCAGTTGTAATTTTTAATCAAATTCATAAATTTGTACAATGGAATTTATCAGTGGTGTGGTCAGATATAGCCAAATGTTATAAAAACTTAAGTCTTTTTTTTTTTAAACTTCCAAGTTAAAATTTTTCTCAGTAATGCATTTCTAGGCAATAAATCAAAGAATTGCTAATGTGAGTATTAAGAAATGTACTTAATACTTTCCAGCCTTACATAGGCTTCACCTTAGTTTAGCGTATTTATAGCTGTTAAAATAATTTTGTTTCTGTTTAGCAACATTAGACTAATAATATACAAAGGGCAAAAATATTTTTATGTGTACTACTTCTAGTTTGCTGGTTTTATAGAATTCTGAAAAAATCTTTTAAAAGTTTATTAAAAATCACTTGTATAAATTTTTTCTTTACACTTACTCAAAATGACTATCTTATTTTAAAAATATATAATTTGTAGTTCACTGGAAGTTTTACTATGGTATTTTTTCCTTGTGTTGTCTTATTTTCTCCCTCAAGAATCTGGCTGGTTGTACAGTTGGGAGGAAAATATTTAATACCTGTACACTTGTGTTTTCTCCATGGGCTTGAACTGGCATGGACTTACACCAAAGAAATTTGGTAGGAGTGTAAGGTTAGAGGCATTCATTCAGGTGCTTATTAATTGAGAGGTATTTTTCTGTTCTTCCCAGTCACTGAATTATATGAGTTTTAAATCATTTGGCTCCCAAAGGCAGTTACTGTATTTATTAGATGTTCAAATCCTAGCTACTCGAAAGTTCTCCTTCCTTACTCCTTCCAAGTTTAGAATTTGAAACTTTAGGCATATACAATATGAAACATACTCCCCTTACTATATATCTAAGATATATAGTGTTCTTTTTTAGGCTTAATTAACCAGAAGATTCTTCTACCACCAGAAGATTAAGATCTCCTAATTTTCCCTAGCAATTTTGACACTTAATAGGATTTATTTTGTTACTTCAGCATAAACTTAAGTCAGTATTTTCTGGATTATGGACTCCTTAAAACTAACACTAGCCAATATTATTTCTGACTTCCAAAAGGGAGAACATTGAAGGCCCAGAAAGGAATTGCTGAGGTCAAGATTAATCAGATCTAGAGACTGATTGACCCTTTTTAGCTCAATTTTTTTCTTTTAACTACAGTAACTCCTAATAATGCTCTCTTGGCAGGCTATTCTCTTATTTACCAAAAAGAATGCCAGATTTTATATTTGCACTTACTGTTAATAATATGGATATATTTAAATGTTTGACTTTTTCACTGTTGCTTATTCTCAGAAACTGACTTTTAAACTGTCTAGAATTAACATATGTACAAAAGACGGACTTTCCATCTTTGTTTCCCCCATCATGGTGTCAGGATATAGTAAGCTAGTGAAATGAAAGTTGCTCAGTCGCGTCCGACTCTTTGCAACCCTATGGACCATACAGTCCATGGGATTTTCCAAGCCAGAAGAGTGGGTTGGGTAGCCTTTCCCTTCTCCAGGGGATCTTCCCAACCCAGGGATGGAACAGGGGTCTCCTGCACATTGCAGGCAGATTGTTTACCAAATGATCTATGAGGGAAGCCTAAATATTTACTTATTACTGAATGAACATTATTCCTCTCATCTCTATTCTGCTTCATTGAAGATTTGTTTTAAATTAATGACAGGGCAATGTAGTTAAATTTTAAATGCCTCATCAAAATTTAAAATGTTTCTCTCAGGTTGTGACTCTACTGGGCAAAATGGAACGTCTTCGAAGCTCTCCCCTTCATGCCAATATCTCTACAGCTCTTGATAGACACTTGGAGTCCATTCACATTGTACAGTCACGTAGAAAGGATGAAATTGTTAATGCTTCAAATCGGCAAAGGCAAGGAGTTCCTAGATGCCAAGATGACAGAGGTACAAACATTAATGCATATCCTTTTGATAAGGCAGTTAATTTGAATGTTAATAAAATCAGATTCTGAAGTTAAAAAAGTTGGATTTCTAACACTTACACTTATCTAAAAAATAAATTATTAAATGGTGCCTACATAATTTACTCCAAAAGTGAAAGTGAAGTTATTATCTATTTTGCTAATTTTACCCATTTAATTGTAATAACTCTGTCAAAGTCTGTGTTCTACCCAAAGTATAGTCATGGTCATACAAGTCAGAAATAAAATACAAGCGTAACACTTTTTTTAACATTAGTATTTATATTTAAGGTATAACACTTTTAAATATTAAGTCAAGTACTTTGATTAGCTCAGTCAATAGCCATCTTTCTTTTATAAAAAATGATGTTTGATCATTTAGTAGCACAGACTGGGTTTTATAAAGAGTTAAGGAGTACTTAAATGATATTTAATTTGAACTGACCACAAATGTTTCTTCTGCAGATGTTTTTGCGCTTGCTTCAGCAATTAAAGAGATGTGTGTAGCTACTCGGAAAGCGCGTACTACCCTGTGGTGTGCACTGCAGATGACCTTGCCAAAAACAGCCAGTACAGCTGGCCAAACAGATGTAGAAAAGGCTTTACAAGATATAGTAAACTGTGAAGATAAAGTCCATGAAAGCCTAAATAGTAGCAATCCAGTGAACCAGAGAGGTGAAGCAAACAAACATTAAGGAAATGGCAGCAGAAAGAAGAATAAAAAGCTGATAAGTAAATGTATCAAGACATGCTAAAAAATTTTAATGAACTTGTCAAACTTGAAAATTTCATTACATTAATTGTCTTTCAGATTTAAAGTTAATAATACCTTAATGAAGTCTAACTTCTATTTAAAAATCTATTTGGAATGAATCAGATGTAGTTGAAAGTGAGTCAGACGTAAGTAAAGTTGACTATTCTAGGGCAACTAGAAATTCCCAGGTAGTCAAAGGTAACAAGTTTAAATTAAATTTTTCCTAACAGCTGAAATATTGCTGAAACTCATTCTGCAGTGCAGGGAAATGCAAATATGAAATTCTTCTAGAAGATAAGTTTCATTTAGGTCTGCCTTAGTAAGTATAATTCCAAATAATGAATCTTAAGTGACTGTAACACAAATATGGCTACAGTCTAGTAACCAAAACAAGTTTTGATTGTGATATAAGAATGTTTTCCTTACAAAACTGGATAATACCTAGGGAACAAAGGAAAGAGAGATGAACCCAATATTCATGTAAAAATTTAATATTTAAAATACTACCATATTTATAAATTTGAAATCTTAGTGCCTAAGTATTTGGAGGGAAGTGCATCTGATTCTCCTAAATTAGTGATAAAAGTGCCAGTGTAAAAACCATGCAAGTTACTGAATATAAAACCTGTTCAAATCATTTGTGTATATTATTTAAATTTTAATTACACTATCAATTATTAAATATTTCCAGTTTTAAAGTATTTTAATTGAATCAAAAAACAAAACATTTCCTTTACCTGGATCTTTTAAACTTTTGATGCATCTAAAATAATGACTATTGTTTTAATACCCTTAGTTTGCTGCCTTTTTGAGGGTATCACGAAGTTCTAAAATGTATTTTTTTAAGGTTAATCTTTTACTAGTTTAGTTTGCAATTGGTTAGTGTATATTTTGTGTAGTTATGTTCATTAGTTTGCTTCTGAATTTTTTAAGAGCTCTTGAAAGCTTGGCTTTTTCTGTTTCTCATCACTTAATATCTTTGTATGGAACCCAAGTAATTTATTCAGTAATATGAAATGTTGGTATTATGTGACTCAGAAGATCTTGGGTTTTAACATTTCTAGCATGAGTTAAACTATAATATAATGTACTGATGAAATTTAATTGAACTACCCTAGACTAGAAACACTAATGTTTTAAATGTTGGTGTTTTTCTTAGTTTTAGAAATCCTGGTATTAAAAAAAAAAAAGTGTAATCACACCACGTAAATTTTCTTTAGATGATGTGCAGAAGAAACTGATTGAGAATGCAGGAGTAACTGTAGGGAGAAACATTTTGATCACTGCAATGCCCTAAAACTACCCAAATGAATTACATTGAGGGTAGTCAAATAAAATAGATCATCCCACCACAGTCACTGCATAGAAAGTGGTTAAGTTTGATATAAGACATGTTGGATGTTATGGAAACAAATATTGTTCTGAATTTAGTCTCTCAAGAAAAGTAAATAAATTGCTTTGTTGAAAATAGCTTTTTTTTTTTGAGTTTGTGTTAGTTTCTAACATTGAGTCACTCGTCAGAAAACCAATTAAATTTCATTTAACTGATAAGAACTGGTGCTAAGTTTTAAACTTCATTATTAACACATAAATAATGTTGGCAGATAATAAACCAACACCATTCTGATTTCCTTGGATTTAACCTGACCTTGTTCAAATATGAAATTTTTGTTCTGCCTTTGTGCTAATCCAGGAGAACCATAGTAAAACTTCTAGGGAAACTTTTACATACAGTGGTCAGAAATGAAACACTATTAACAAAAAACAAAAATTATTTCAAATTTTGTTAATCAAGTTACGCTGCAGATAACTCTCAAATTAGTTGGTTGTCCCTTTCTATTGAATACCCTCTAATGGATGGTTCTTATGTATTATACTTCTGAATTACAACTTATGAAAGTGTTATAAAAGTTATGACAAGATTTACAGTCTGATCAAACTGATGGTTCCATCATTTCTAATCCAAAAGAATTTGGAATACTCAGTTGTTGTTTTTTTTAATAGAAAAAGCAGTTTTTTATAAAGGTGGTTGAAAATTAGGTACCTTGAATTATATCAATATCTTTCCCACTTGAATGGTACTGTAGGGTTATAGAAGGTTGGGGAATTAATGACTGAAATTCCAAATTTGGCCTAAAATGTCCATCATATAGTAGAAAACATAGTTGTTTTAAAATTTGCCTTTTCCAATATTGAATATTTTAGACATAAAAGGTTTATTAGCACCTGAATTACGTGGATAACCTTACTCAAAGCCTAATAAGTTGATCCTTTTCTTCTGTTTAAACATTAGTTCAGGTGTACATTTAACTGTGACCTAGCTAACCAGAGTCCTGGAAAAATGAATTGACTACTCTTAAAACAGATTGAAACTACTACCCTTCAGGGGTCTTTGGATATAAACTGACTCTGCTTCAGAGACCAAAATTAAGGTGAAAACAAACCAAAAATCCAAAATAAGGGTTATTAAAACAGGCTCTCTCACATGCCAACTGTAGCCACAGCCACATATAAAACTAAAATGCCAGCAGGACTCGAGAGACTTCAAAGCCAACCTACTGTCCAAAAAAGAAGGTAATCTTTCTGATCTCCTAATATCCAACCTCACAGAAAGGAAAACTGAGGCAGAGAAATTATGGATTCCAGGAAGAGGGTCTAATAGCAGAGGAGATTATTGGACTAATCAAAACATAAGTAAAATTCAAACACATTCCTGAGGGACTATCCACACAGAACTCACTTCCAGCTGGAAGGAATCAGAATAAATCAAGATACTGATTTAAATAGTTTATTTTTTAAAAAGGTGGTTATTTTTTAAAAAAATTTTACAATGACATGGCTATAGGAGTGTATAGAGGTGACACATCATTTCCTTAACCATGTTTACCTTCTGTGGAACGGTAAAAATTTTTTTGTTAATCTCATAATTAATGGTATAAAACAGAGGTCAGCAGACATTTTCTCTGAAGGGCCAGGTAGTATTTTATGCTTTATAGGTCACATAAGGTCTCTGTCACATCTTCTTTCTTTTACAACCCTTTAAAAATGTGCAATCCATTGTTAGCTCGAACCATACAAAAACAAATGACCAAATTTGGCAGTAGTTTGCCCACCCCTGGTATAATGTATCTACTTTCTGTCTTGACAGAGAAAGTGCTCTCTTCAGGCTTCTTGACGGTCTGCTTCTGAAGTACAGAAAGCGCTACTTATAACCAAATGTGGTTTGTCACAAAAGTAGAAATGGAGGAGAGTTCCTACTCACTTTCAACTCTCTCAAGCAGTTTTTCCACTCACTCACTCATTCAATAAATTTGTTGAGCACCTACTATGTACACTCTTAAATATCTCTGTTAGCAGAGATTTTCAGTGTTTTTCCTTAAAAGGGTTTCTCTAAACCTGTAATTATCAGGTCCTTGTATGTTTTAGGGCAGATCAGGGTTAAAATCTCTACTAGCACTCAAGAGGATTCATGATTATAAAAAAAGAATCTAGCTAATGATGATTCCCTGCACTCAATACTGACACATCCTTCTTAAAATCACAGCCTAGATGAGGAAAAATATATAACTATCTCTTACTAAAAGAAACTTTGTTTCCTATCATAGGCTGAAACTTTAAAAAAAAATCTCAAATGCAGAACATCCACCAAATAACCTTTTCTTATTTTCCTATTTTGTCGCCATGTAACATAAAAGTCTGGATCCGGGTAGGGCTCTTCATTAGATTCCTATTTCAGCCCTAAAACCATTTATTTAGATGTGAATAATACTTCTGAAGCAATTGACACTCCTACAATTCATCTGGAGAGTCCCATGGATGGAGGGGCCTGGTGGGCTGCCATCTATGGGGTTGCAAAGAGTCAGACACGACTAAGCAACAAACACACACACATAATTCATCTCAGGGAAGGAGTGGTCATGATTCAGCTCCTTCAGGACAAAAATTCAGCTTTCTGAATATTCCTGCTGTTTATCCAAGGTAAGGGAAGACTTTTTAAAATGGTCAAAAGGAGTATAGGACTTCAGTATTAAAATATAAAGGCTGTCCCCATCCCAGATCTTTGGTTCAGACATTAGCTACAATAATCCGATTACCCACACCACAGAGACATGGCACATTTTGTAATTAGAATTGTTTGCGATTTTCCTTGTGACCATGTAAACAAAAGGGGAAATGCCTTGGGAAACTACCTGGCAATGTTCTCTCATTTCTCTTAAATACACAAATGCACAACCAGGTCTCCCTTTGACCAAGTTCATTAGGAGAAATAGAGTGGACCAAGGTTATCGCTTTCGCTCCCCTCTTTGTGTCCTTTTCTTTTCCTTTTCCTTGCGTTCCTGCTTGGCTAGTTTGTCTCTCTCCCTCTGCAGCTTGTCCTGCTCCTTCTTCCTCTGGGACTCATCCCGAAGCGTGTCTCGCTCCAGTTTTCGGGCATTGAGGACATCTTCCACATTGGTGTTTCGGAACAGAGCTGCAGGTGAGTTAAGGGATAAGGGTCCAGGTCACACAGGTCTCAACTCCTGCTCTCCTCATTCAAGCCTAGTTTCAAATACTATCTATCCCTCATCTTTAAAAACAAACCAACCAACTTTATGTTTATCTTTAGTCCAATGGAAAATCCTACAACTGCTATTAGTAAAAAAAAAAAAAAAAAATTGAATAAAAATTTCATTCAGACTTGCCTAAATCTGAGTGTAAATATTTTATGAAAATGAAATCTCATTCTAGAATAAGTACTCATATCATTCACTGGCAGAATATTGCTGGAGTATCCAGGCTAGTTTTAGTGACTAGAGTATTCAAGTAACTGGCAAAATTTTCCTATACTCAGCACTATTAAAATGCTTGAAAAGAGTTAAAAAAGTTGTTTAACCTTACTAAACTTTATCAATTTGCTTCTTTTCCTAGACCACTGAAGTTTTAAGTGAAAATCATGTTCTAAAGAAATACTTTAACCACAGTTAGAAAATAGGTGCCATCTGTGGGGTTGCACAGAGTCGGACACGACTGAAGCGACTTAGCAGCAGCAGCCAAAAATTTACCCCTCATTTCTTATGACTTTAAAACATAACCTGTTACTACCAGACAAGCTCCTTTTTACTCTTTCCACATAATCTTTTTCTGCTTTAGTGCTTTAAAATGAATGTTTCCCTGAAATAACCCCCATTTCTCAGAAAATAACCTCCCTTTCAGAAAATCTACCTTACTCCTCACCTTTAAGAAGGTGGATTTCTAAATCCACCTTCTCTATAAGCTGCTCATAAGTGATTTTGTTGGTAGGGACTTTTTATACCACATATGTTTCAATTTGTCCATATTTTCACTTAAAGTATTCAGTGCTTTTATTCTCTTCCCAATGAGTTCCCCAGGTCTTTGAGGACAAGGACCAAAACTGCAATATTATTCTAATTGCTTCCACATTGCTGGGAAACCCAACACTATACACAAGGAGTACAGATTCTCATTTTCCCTTAGAAATCCTTTCTCTAAACTTACCCCTTCACAGTTCATGTCAACATATTTTTTGCGGGGGGGCGGGAAATTCTTGCTAAATTGACTATTTAGCAGTCCGAGGACTGGGGCTCACAATGTTGACCTAACATGTGTTCTTGGAGGTAGAGGGAGCCCCCAGCAATGACAGTGAAACACAAACTGACCCACAAGAAGATCCTATGGAGCAACACCTGGAGATGCACACAGAGAAGGATACATTTGTCAGAACCAATGCTCATCGTGGTGGCGCCCGAGTCATCCTTCTCATCCGCTTCGGTGAGTGGCGTTAAGGAAAGTCACACGTAAAACAAAGGTGAGCACATCCCATCACAACATCAGAAAATAGTGATTAAGCTGAAGGGAAGGAAAAGCAGGCTTCATGGAAGGACTCTGACAGGGATGTGATGGTAAATCCAGGAAAGTCACCTTTAGAAGTCTTAACTTGGGGAAGACTGCTCAGAGCTCCTATAGGATTCTTAACTGTTAGGGTCTGAAAAGAAACTGAAGCTGGTCTGGGTGGACTGCCACATTATCTGGGAGCCAGGGGATGGTCAGATGACCTCTGAAACAGTGGTTCTCTAAGTGTGGTTCCAGAACTCGCTAAGAGCTTTTGAGAAATGCACACCGTTGGGCCTCTCTCTGTATCTACAAAATCCCAAATTCTGGGGCTCAGGGCCCAGCAATTTGTGTTTTAACAAGTCCTCCAGGAGAACTAATGCTTAAAATGTTTTTTCTAGCCCAGGAAATGAGATTTTTGTAATTGGAACCCCAGTTCTGCCAAACCTAACAAGAAAAATCATGAGAGAAAACAAGAAGTTGACCCCAAAGAGCCTAAGAATTCTTTCCTAACCTAGTGATTAGATAGCAAACATTTCTGATACAACAGTCACTCCATTCAAGCAGGCTCAGTAAGCTAAGTATTCCCTAAACAAATTTCAGATCCAGGTTTTGGAACCAAACCTGGTTTCAGGGAACTAAACCTGTTCCTACCAGCAACACTTTCTTTTTACATAGTCCTCACTCAAATTCCAGGTTTATTTTGGTGTCACTTTTATTAATTATGTAGTACTGGAATATCACTCATTCATCTCTTATTGCCTCCATTCCCTTATCAACTATGATAAAAATTACAAAGATTATACACATAACACTGAATACCTTTCATAGAAAGGTATTATACAAATATGAAGAATCATAATTGTAAATCAACTATTTCAGTTTTTTAAGCTAGATCTTATTTTCTGAAAACACAATAAGTGGTCCATTCAGGCATTATTTGTTTCACACAGAAGTTTTCAAGAACATATACATTGCAATAGTCCAGTATCAACCATTCCAGCATCATTCCTCATGCCCACAAAGGGCTACAATCTCTGCCATTTTAGAGGAGAATATTAAGCTCTGGTGGGGTGGGGGTGGAGGGTGTACTTCCCTGGTGGCCCAGTGGCTAACATTCTGTGTTCCCAATGCAGGGGGCTGGGGTTCAATGCCTGGTCAGGGAACTAGATCCCACATGCTGTAACTAAGAGTTCGAATGGTGCAACTAAACAAATCCCACATGCAGCAACTAATACCTGATGTAGCCAGAGAAATAATTTTTTTTTTTAAATAATAAAGCTATAGAGGGGGACTGGCAACTTCCCAGAGTTCAGTGAAAACCAGCAAAGGCTTTTGACTTGAGCCTTAGGGAATGGCGCTGAGACTCCAGAAAGGATATTCCTCTTCATCTGTCACATCAGCATACTGGGCCAGGAGGGCAGCTTTCCTCTGCTTCTCTTCTTCTGACACCATTCTGGGCTTCACCACGATCTGCGCCTGCTTCTCAATGAGGGTGGCAATGGCCTGGACTTCATCTGGGAGGTGGTAGGAGGGAAGTGGGGGACAACAAGGTTGTATGTGAGAGGAAACATGCTTCCAAACCACCAGTCCACCCAGGCAGTGCTTTGAGCAAAGGCAACGGCAGCTGCTGACTGCTGAGAGCCCTGGGGTGCAAAGGAGGTGCCTCAGGGGCCAATGAGAAAGGCAAGGAAAGGCCATGCAGGCCAGGCTTTAGGTCTCATATCCATCTTCAATCAGAGCAGCCCTGCTTTTACTTTTATTATATGCTGAAGTTCTGCTGCTTTAAGAAAAAAAAAAAGTTGAAAACTACTGCATTAGAATCAGAGAAAATCAAGCCTCCAAACATGCAACTTTCTCTAGTCTCAAACCAGAAGCCTAAGAAGGAATCTGGCATTAACTTAGGCTGGTCTATCCCATGTTGATAATTATGCCAGGTGAAACTCAGATTATTTTAAAAACAAAATTATCTTTTGACATCTCCATGCTCAAAGAAAGGAGGCAATGATGTCAAGCAGGCATCCTGCTTGTCAAGGAGGCAATGATGACTCTCATGCCTGGGTGCATATTAGAATCATCTGGGGGAGCTTTTGAAAAAAAACAGAATCATCTGGGAGAGCTTTTGAAAAAATAACAATGCCTGGGTCCGCACCCCAAAGAGGTTTATATAATTGGCCCATGGTGCGGCCTGGGCACTGGCAGTTTCAAACATACAGCAAGCGATTCCAGTGTACAGCCACAACTGAGAACCAGCATGTGAACAGCTCAGAATAGATTCTATTCAAGTTTGGATTTCTGTTTTGAGCTGTGTGTAGCTGATTTTTCATCCTAATGGGATCATCTCTTTCATTTGAAAGGATGGAGGGTTTAGCTGAATGAAGCAAAAGACCAATCACAGTCTGTGTTATGAAATGAGATTATGAAAAGGTTGGGAAAACATAGTTGACCCCATACCTGAGAGCAAATATACACGGGGGAGTGTAAAAAGGAAAGAGAAAGAAAAAAGCAAGAACCACAGTGAAGACAGCCATGGTCAGCTGAAGTGGTAAAATGTAAAAGAAAACCAACCTTCAGTTAAAAAGTTAAAATAAGCTGCCAGGTGTTTACCGGTTTAGCGCACCTGAGTGAGGAAAACTAAAGACTTGTAACAGCTGTACAGAAAAAGTGGTTGGAGGTTAGACCTAAAAACTCCAACTCTACCTTCTTTTTTCACTTTGGTGACAACATTCTGAGTTTCTGACCATCGTTCCACAATCTCCTTGCAGATATTAAGGAGGGAATCTTCTTCCTGGTTGAAAAAGTAGACCAATTAATTTCCTGAGAGCCCTCAACCTAATGCAGAAGGAAATGGCAACTCATTCCAGTACCCTTGCCTGGAAAATCCCATGGACAGGGGAGCCTGGTAGGCTACAGCTTATGGGTTCTCAGACTCCCACACAACTGAGGGACTTCACTTGCACTTTCTCAACCTTATCAAATCTACGCAAAGGGCAGAGCTCCCCCTGCTGGTGATGGGAAGAAATCACAGAGCAGGTTTGGAACCCACAGAATAGAAATGATGATTCTCTTCTGAGGCTCCCAACACAGAGGGAATCGTATGTGAGTCACAGAAGCCACACCTGCTAGAGCACCCACTCCATCCTGCCAAGCTCCAAAGGAGAGGATTCTCACCAACTCAGGGCAGTCCTCCTCTTGGAGCAAAAACTTGTTGAGTCAAAATGCTCCTCTATGAAAATCTTCCTTGGCCAATATATTCAATTCAGTACATTCTCCAATGTACTCACTGATCCATAATAAAGAGAAGTTAAGTGAGTAGATGGTCTCCTATCCAGCCATCTCTCTGTCCATTTTACATAAGCAGACATATTCTGCACACCAACCAATCTTCCTCTTTAGCATGGTATGACCAAAAGGATGTTGGCTTTGGTGTCACACTTAGTTAAATTAAAATCCAGACTAAGAGAAAGTTTCTTTTCATAGAAAAAGGCTGGTGTATGAACAGCTGCCACAAAATGTAATATCCTGCTCACTAAACTCATTGTGATAAAATTTCATGATGTATGTAAGTCAGATCATTATACCGTATACCTTAAACTTATGTAGTGCTGTATGTCAATTACATCTCAATACAACTGGAAGAAAAAAAAATGTAACATCCTACTTAATGTAATGACCCTACTTAAAACTGCTTGCCCTCCATTCTACTCCCAGTTTTCTCACAATGCTTCTTTTTCTCCTAGCACTATCATTTTCAAATACCCTAGATAATTTACTGATTATGTTTTTCTTTACTGGAATATAACCCCTCAAAGACAGGGATTTCTGTCTGTGTTGTTTCCTGAAGAACCCCCAAGCACTTAGGGCAGTGCCTGGCAGAAGAGTAATCCATCAATAAAAATTTGAAGACTCAATCAGCATAAGTGGAATCACAAGGAATAAAGAGGATGACAGGAAGCTTTTGTTTACTGTCATTTTCCCCCAACCATATATACTGTTCTTAAGTCTTACCTCAAATTGTTGCTGATAAGCTTCTAAATTCCTAGTAATGAATCCTAGCCCAATATAGCGACTAATTTGGCTATCTTTTGTTTTTCCTAAAATGGGATTCAGTATAATAGTTGGGAGCTTTTATACCCAGCCCAACTGACTAAGTAGTGCTATAAGTGATGTTTGGTGTCTACCATATTCACTGGCCTTGCTGCTCTGTAAGGTTGCTCCCAAGTTGTTTCATGGACAGGACCCTGCCTCACCATATTGTTCCTGGCCAATTTTTTTCAAAGTTATTTTCTACACAGAAGGGGCTGGGGAAATTACAAGAAAATTAAGTAGGGTTTGTGAACTGGGCAGGGGGAGGAAGGTAAGTCACCTTAAAAGTGAGTTTGTCTTGGAACTTCCCTGGTGGTCCAGTGGCTAAGACTGTGCTCCCAATGCAGGGGGCTTAGGTTCTGTCCCTGGTCAGAGAACTAGATCCCACAAGCTGCAACTAAGAGTTCACATGCCACAATTAAAATGATTCCCAAGCCTCAATTAAAGGTCCCACATGCTGCACTGAAGATCAAAGATTTTGTGTGCCCCAATTGAGACCCAATATGTAAAATATAAGACCAAATATATATATATATTTTAAGACTCAATTATTGAAAAAAAAAAGTGAGTTTGTCTCTGCAGTTTATGCAAACAAGAGATACAAAAAAATAATAATAATAATAAATCTGGTCTAGACAACTCTTCTACTAAGACTATAAATAGTCTCGGGCAAAATTCAGGTCTACCTTTATCAGCAGACATACAGTTCTAAGTAATGATACAATGAAAAGAACAAGTCAAGGAGCTGTACCAGTGAGTACCCAAGTTACCTGAACTTCTTTTTCATGGACTCTTTAGGAACTTCCCAGTGGGAAATTTTTTTAAGGTAACTTAATTTGTTTGCCTCCTATTCTTTCCAATTACAACCTGCAATGTAAGGATTCAGGAAAAGAATTTATTCCTCTGTGTTGTATTTCCAGCAAACTCATGAGCTGCATCACAAGCTGTGTTAAGGCTTTCCCATTTATAGGTCAATCTCACCAGAGCAGGTTCTGGAATTAAAAAGCGGGCCCTTGCCAAGAGGCCCTGGGACAGCTGCACTAGTGTTAGATTTCAACCATGTTGAAATCAATGAACTGCATTTTCACCAAATAAGAGTAAGCAGAGATGAAGGGGGAGAAGGAAATGGCAACACACTCCAGTGTTCTTGCCTGGAGAATCCCAGGGACCGGGAAGCCTGGTGGGCTGCCATCTATGGGGTCGCACAGAGTCGGACACGATTGAAGTGATTTAGCAGCAGTAGCAGCAGAGATGAAGGCAGCAGAAACGGTCAGGTTGGAAAAGTGTGGACTTCTTGGTGACTTACTACTTAAACAGTTTAAAGCACACATTTCTGAAAGCCTGGATCTGCTTCTAGGAGGCTAAGTATCATGTTTATTTCTCTTAAACTCTGATCTCTCTTATTCCTCCACCCACTCCCCCCAATGATTACTGCATTTCTACATACAGTAAAGGATCGAGCCCAAATTTGCTTCCATTCTGCCTAGGCGTGAAAAGACCTCTACTGCCTAAACTGATCTTTTTGGGAATCCTACCTCCAAAATAGGAAACCAAGAGGGTACTTCCTGCGGGCTTTTGTCAGGGGCTCTGCCTCCTATGGGGCACAGACATCCCAGAGCACTTAATTTCCCCCTCTCATCACTGTCAACGGACGGGAATGAAATTGGTTGTTAGACGTTTATGATAAAACTAATTTCAATGCCTTTGGAAGAATACTCACCCAGTTGACCTACAGGCACCTAAGAGGGCAGAAATAAGAGAAAGCTTTTCCTCTCTCTGCACCTGCAACCCTCTGGCTCCCGAAACCCTGGATGAAAAGTAGCTCCCTGTCTCCGAGGCCCAGGGCTCAGAAAATTATTTCTCTTCCAGGTGAGACCACTAATCCTCTGGGACACTAGGTAGGGGAAAGAAGTACTAACAGGAAATGGCTTAAGAGGCTAAAGGAATGTGTCTGGGCTTCTCACCAGGAAAGCAGAGAGAATACCCTGCAGAGCATCCAGCTTCTCTTCT
>NW_011491618.1:1882965-1899287 GCF_000754665.1 Bison bison bison | reverse complement strand
ACCGCAGTGCCTGACGGGCCGCGCCGCGGCCCACTGCGCATGCTCAGAGAGGAAATCCACGCCCCCGGCGCGCTTGGCTTAGAGCCCAGTCAACCCCTAGTAACCTGCTGGTGCGTTTTGTACCTTCTAAATAGAGCGCATCCTGGCTTCTGCACGATCATGCGGTCTCTCTGGAATCCTGGCAGGTGAGTATTCTTAACAGACTCTTTTTTACAGTTGGGGAAGTTCAGTGACTTGGCCAAAGTCACGCGGCTACTAACTAAACAGGACTGGAACTCAGCTTCGATTCCAGCGCTTTGACAGGCCTCACCAAGCCGCCCTTTCTTGCCAGTCGTAGAAAGCTAAGCCACCCGCTCCCACACAGCTTTCAAGGAGGAAACAGCCGGCTCTGTGGAATATGCACTATGGCTGTCAACTGCCACCTGCGCCTTTCCAGGCTCCCCCCGCGCCCCGCCCCCCATCAAAACTCGAGCTCCAGAAACCTTCCCTGATTCCCTGCAATCTGTGTTAAATTAAGGCCTCTCCAAAGTGCTGTGGTTGCTTCTCTGCACCTAGCATGCTTGCTTAACGCAGTACCGGACACATAGTGGGTGCTCAATAAATGAACTGGCAACCTCCAGTCGTTTTTCATTCACCCAGTCAACACTTACATAGAAATATCTTCGAAGAGCCTTCTTTACCCATTTCCAAGCGTTATCTAAGAGCTTTTGAGGCATTGCTGCTGCTGCTAAGTCACTTCAGTCGTGTCCGACTGTTTGCGACCCCATAGACGGCAGCCCACCAGGCTCCTCTGTCCCTGGGATTCTCCAGGCAAGAATACTGGAGTGGTTTGCCATTGCCTTCTCCAATGCATGAAAGTGAAAAGTGAAAGTGAAGTCGCTCAGTCGTGTCCGACTCTGTGTGACTCTATAGACAGCAGCCCACCAGGCTCCTCTGTCCACGGGATTCTCTAGGCAAGAATATTGGACTGGGTTGCCTTTTCCTTCTCCATTTGAGGCATTAGCTCTTATAATCCTCCTAACAACCGTGTGAGGAGATACTTTTATTGTCCACATAGTAAAAATAAGGAAAAAACACACTCACACATTTACAGGGAGCATAACCAGAAGCAAGTGCTCCTTTACATCAGGAAGAGTCTCAGCTGATTCTCAAAACACCTGGCTCTGGACTGAAATGAATTACCCAAGAACCCAGGTTGTCTTTCCCTGAACTGCAGAGGAGGCTGGCAAGTCAGTACATATTTATTGGCATTGCTGCTGGGCACTAAAAGACAAAGATTAATGTCACAAAATCTCTCCCTTCAAAGGATCTTCAGTGGGTTGAACAGACATGTTTAAACTAATAATGGCAATACAGTGAGAGAAATGTTTCAGTGTCTAATGGAAATTGCGGTAGGATGGCTGGAAGATTAGGTTAACCTTGCCTGTTGGATTAAAGTTGGAAACTGGAGATGAGAGATGGAGGAAAGCTTCCTAGTGGAGGTGAGGCTTTCTCTTTTTTGAAGACCAAGTGAGAGTCCTTTAGGCAAAAAGACTGAAAGAGAAAAGTCCTTTAGGCAAAAAGACTGAAAGAGAAAAGGAGCAGACCCAGATGCAGGGAGCTATGGGGGGCCCTCCAGAGAATTATGGATGGCTTGAACCACAGAGTTCGAATAGAAGATATTCAGGGGGTGACAACAAAAGGAAAGGAAGATCTGGTATAACTGGCAAAGGGCCTCTTGAGAGAATTCTCTACCTTTATTATAGTTGGGGTAATGTAAATGGATGGACATGGAACACTGTAAAGCTCAGTAGAAATACAGGATATGTGTCTGTTAGCCTCATGGCTTCTGTGTGCTCCCTGAGCTAGAATGTGACAATAATGGAGTCAGAGGCCAGAGTCAACCCCCAAAGACTTGTCCCAGTTTCGGGTTCTCAGATGTACATTTTAATCCAGTGGCTGTCTAGCAGGTGGAGTTTGTTAGATAACAGACTTGGGAGCCGTCATGACTCAGGGATCACAGTTTGATGTCAGAGACCCCACAATCAGAAAAGGACCACAAAATTTTGTTCTTTCTGAACTTTTTAATTTGAAACTATTCCAGACTCACAGGGAGTTGCATAAGTAGTACATAGAGACCTGTACACCTTTACTCAGATTGCTCCCATGGTAACATCTTGCTTGTATAGCTATAGTATTAGTATCAGGAAACTACTATTAGCACAATGCAACAAAGGCTTTTTGAAGACACATACAAGATTCTCACAAAACTGAGGGAAGGCTCTACAGATTCTGCAATTAAAAGAATCCTCACTGGCTATTTTATTACAAAAGTACTTAGCTCGTAGTTCAAAAAACCAATTCATACCACTGGACAAATGACAGAAAACTTATAGAAAAAAAAAATCAAGATGGGTTTTTACACTATAAAAAATAGCATCACATTTATAATTTTTTAAATATGCAAACAGTGACTTCCCTGGTGGTCCAGTGACTAAGCCTCGGAATTCCCAATACAGGGGGCCCTGATTCGGTCCCAGGTCAGGGAACTAGATCGCACATGCCACAGCTGAGGATTTCGTGCCACAACTAAAGAACCCACATGCTGCATCCAAAGAACTCTTAGACCACAGTGAAGATTGAAGATCCCACATGCTGGCACTAAGACCTGGTGCAGCCAAGTAAACATCCTTTAAAAAATAAAATACGCAAGTTAAACCTGTAATGAGATACCATGTTTTCTTCTCAAAGCCTGATAATACACAGTGTTGGTCTACGACTGGGTGATATAGGCACTAGGAAATGTTGCTGCAGCAGATGAGCTGGTAGAGTCTTGCTGGAGGGCAGTTTGAAAAAGACCCAACATTTCTCCTTCTGGGAATTGATTATAATAGGTGCATGTGTGCAGAATGACATTTATAATAGGATATGTGTTGCAGTGACACTTATTTTAGTGAAAGAACAGAAATAGTTTACATTCTGTCCACAGAAGACTGACTCAAGCCGCAGAAACAAGGATTGTGCAGCTCTAAAGGTGGAGGAAGCTCTTGATGTACTGACAACAAACTTCAGGATACATCGTTAAAGAAAAAAAGTGAGGCACAGAATAATATGTAACCTTTGCTACCATTTGTGTTTAAAAAGAGAAAGGATGGGGAGAAATACATATACATATGTGGCCTGGTATGTGCATAAAATATCTGGAAAGATACACAAGGGAATGTGAAGACAGTTGTCACTGAGGAGGAGAACTCAGGGAGACTTGTTCTAAAATTATGAGCTATCGGGATTTCCCTGGTGGCTCAGTGGTTAAGACTCCATGCTCCCAATGGGACACAGGTTTTATGTCTGGTCAGGGAACTACGAACCCACATGCTGCCCAATGTGGCTGAAAATAAATAAAAAATAAAGTAATATAAAAAATAATGTTATTTCTTACATTAATTTACCTTGCGTCTTTTGTTTTAAATCTCCTTTGCTTCCTTCCCTACCCAGAGGAAACTTTTGTTCCTGAACTTTGTATCTGTCTTCCTCTTGAATGTTTTTAAACATAGTACCTATTACTGCATATGCATATGTGATATGTGTGTATCCATGGGTGTGTATCCGTAAACAATGTATCACATTGTTTTACATGTTGGACATTTCTTTCTGCAGCATGCTTTTTTCATTTAAGATCTTGAAAATATTTTCCTGTGTTGATACATGTAGCTCTTATCCATTCATTTAAACCACTGTATAATATTCCATTGCTTGAATATAGCCCAGCTGATTCATTCCTCTGCTGATAGGCATTTAGATTATTTTCCAGTTCTTCAAACAGTGCTTCAAGTCCCATTCTTATATGTATCTCCTTGCCCTCCTATGAAAAAATTTATCTGGGCCAATGAGCATCAAACGTTTTTGCTACATTTAGCAGAAAAAATATTTTTGCATACCTAGCATATTAATATGTATTTATGAATTACATAATAGTGTAAACCACTATACAAAATTTGTATGTCCATCATAAGATATATGAAAAGGTAACTTAGAAAGGGTGGTTAAGGGACTTCCCTAGCAGTCCAGTGATGAAGACTCCACGTTTCCAACGCAGGCGGCCCAGGTTAGATCCCTGGTCAGGGAACTAAGTTCCCACAGGCCACACGGCACACCCAAAAAATAAATAACAAAAGGTTGATTTAAAAGAGAAACAATATGGAGAAGGAAATGGCAACCCACTCCAGTGTTCTTGCCTGGAGAATCCCAGGGATGGAGGAGCCTGGTGGGCTGCCGTCTATGGGGTCGCGTAGAGTCGGACACGACTGAAGCGACTTAGCAGCAGCAGCAGTAGAGATAATTAAACAGAACACGCAGCAAAAAAAAAAAAGAGAGCGAGAAATAATATGTTATAAATATTTATTTGTAGTACCAAAATACTTAGTGAAAATAATGTGGCTGAATATGCTTCATTCCTTTCCTACATTATTACTATTTAAAAATTTTTATTGTAAATGCTCATAGCATAAAATTTACCATCTGAACCACTTTCAAGTGTACAGTTGATTAGGGCAAAGGATTCATTACTGGCAAGAGTTCCTCTTGAATGTCAGTGATTTTTCTCAATCATTGGCCAGCTGACTCCTCACTGAACCTCAGAGTTTGTACCTGGAGTGTTCACTTGTGTGTGTCATTCAGATTATTTGTAATCTTAACTTTGCTTCTTTGGACAAATCTTATTAAGCCTCTTGTTCACTTCTGGGAGTTAGGAAAATCCAGATAGCATAATCTGTAAATTTATCTGGGGATATGTAAATTGTGGAGAACAGTGTAAAACCAACTCACGCTGAACTCTGCAGAGAAAACACAGACAACCTGTCTACATAGGAAGCTCCCTTACCCTTTACCCAGATAGCTCAGTTGCTTTATTATGTAAGCCAGGATCTCTGAGAAGAGCATGGGAAGGACACCAGCGTTAGCCTGCTTACTAAAGATTATTAAGCTTACTTGTTTTTCTCTTAAATAAAAAAATATATTTAGGGTTTCCCTGGTGGTACAGTGGATAAGACTCCTCCTACCAACACAGGGGACCCGACTTCGATCCCTGCTCCAGGTAGATTCCACATTTTTGTTGTTTAGTGGCTAGGTCGTGTCTGACTCTTGTGACCCCATGGACAGTTGCCCTCCAGTCTCCTCGGTCCATGGGATTTCCCAGGCAAGAATACTGGAATGGGTAGCCATTTCCTTCTTCAGGGGATCTTCCCAACCCAGGGCTCGAACCTGCATCTCCTCCTTTGCAGGCAGATTCTTTACCACTGAACCAGCCGGGAAGCCCAGCTGCCACAGGCAACTAAAGCCTGAGAGCCACAACTACTGAGCCCATGCCCTAGGGCCCAAGAGCCGAGACTTCTGAAGCCTGAGTGCCTAGCCTGTGCTATGCAACAAGAGAGGCCACTGCAATGAGAAGCCCGTGCACAGCAACCGAGACCCAGCACAGCCAAAAGTAAATAAATATTTAAATACTAATGCTTTCTTTTGGCACCTCTGCGAATATCTTGTGTCTGAGGGGTGCGCACCTCTCTTCAGAGACCAGGATATATCAAGAAACAGAATTGCTGGGTTGAAGGGCATGAGCCTTGCTGGCTATCACCATATTGTTCTCCTAAGTGCTTGTTCCAGTTTACATTCCCTTGCCTTCCTGTTTTTACTAAAACTTGCTTTTAATATACTTTAATTTTTGCCAGTGAAAAGTGTGTGAAAGAGCTTCTAATTGTTTAATTTGCATTACTAGCTTGGGCTTAATTTGCATTCAATTACAACTGAGTCCGAGCACTTTTTATGTATTTATCAGCCATTAAAATTTCCTCATTTTTTTAAGTGTTTCTTTTGTTTATCTGTTTGTTTGTTGGCTGCACCAGGTAGCATTCGGGATCTTAGTGACCATGGATCAAACCTGTGGCCCCTGTGTTGGGAGCTCAGAGTCTTAACCACTGGACTACCAGGGAAGTCCGAAACTACCTCATCTTTGAATTGCCTGTTTATATCCCTTTTGGGTTTTTCTATTAGATTATTTTTCTTTGTCATGCTCATTTGTAGGAATCTACTTTTTCTTTCCTTTTTTCTTAATTTTGTCATTGACCTTATTAATTGTTCTTAATTTCATGAATTTCTTTTATCATTTCTGACTCTCTATAATCTTTGGGTGTACTTTTCATTTTCTGACCTCTCAAGGTGAACACTTAGCTAATTCATTTTCAGTCTGTCTTATTTTCTAATATAGCATCTACATTTAAGGTCATACGTTCTCTCTAGTTACTTTAGCTGAATTTTACAGCTTTTAAAAAGGTATTTAACAGCTTTTGATCTATAGTTTTTCGTTGGTGAGGTTCTAAATATACTGTAATTTCCATTGTTTTATCATGAATTATTTAGAAATGTGGTTTTTAAAATTCCAGAGTAATGTGTTTTGTTTTACTCTTTAAAAGAAACTTAACTTTTTGTTATTGGTTTCTAACTTCGTTTTGTGGTCATAGGATGTATTCTGTATGATATTGGTGTTTTGGCATTGGTTGATACTTAGTGGCATAGTTCAAGTCAGTTTTTTAGCGTTCCATGTACTTGAGAGTATTTTCTAATATTTATATATTAAAATGTATTAGTTATATCACTGAATCTTTTATTTATTTATTTATTTGTTGGGTCCTCCTGGACAGCGCATGGGATCTTAGTTCCTCATCCAGGGATCAAACCCTGCATTGGAAGATGAAGTCTTTACCACTGGACCACCAGGGAATTCTCCTCATTGAATCTTTTATATGTTACTAGTCTTGTTTTATTTTTGTTTCATCTATCATCTATTTTTAGGAGAAAAGTATCTTAAAATTTCCTTGTATACTGCAGATTTTATAGTTTTCCCTTCCCTTTCTGGCTTATTTTGATGTTGTTAGAGTCATATAAGGACTAGGTTATTTAGTCCCTGGTAAACTGTTTATCATCAGAAATGACATCTGTATTCCTAATAATCCTTTATCTCTCAAAATCTATTCTGTCAGATTTTAATATCACTGTATCAGATTTCCGTTTACCCTACATTGAGAAGCAGCAGAGAACAACATTAAGAGCATGGATTCTGATGTCAGGCTGCTGGGGTTCAAATTCCAGTACTAACACCTTTTAGGTATGTGACCTCAAGCCAATTTTTAACCTCAATATGAAATGGGTTTAGTTACTACCTACCTCAGAGGATTGTTATGAAGATTAATTACTATTTTTAAAGTACTTTGAACGTTATAGTATGCATTTCATATGTATTTGTAGCATTAAATAAATAGATATATGTGCATCCCTTTTCTGTGTCATTATTTTATAGATATTTGTCTAATAAACACCGTGTAGCTGCTAAATATGGTAATGCTTCAGTAAATACCTTTATTACAGAAGTCATATCAAATATGTATGAGTGTATCTGTAGAAGAACTCCTAGACACAGGACTGTTGGGTGGAAAGATACGTGTGTTTATAATTTTCCTAGAGCTTGCCAAATTGCCTAACACAGGAGTCTGGTATAAACCCTACGTAAGGCAATTTGGCTGTCTCGAAAAACTGATCTTTGCCAGTCTGTTAAGTGAAAAATGGTATTTCAATATAGATGTCATTTGCATTTATCTTATTTTAAATGATGTTGAGCATATTTGAATGCTCTTTGTATTTCCTTTACTGTGACTGTTCCCATACCCATTTTTCAATTGGGTAGTTGATCTTTTCTGAATCTATACAAGTTTTTTAGATATTGAAAAATCAATCCTTGCTCTATGGTATGAGCTGACTTTTTTTCTAAGCACTTCCCCTCAGGAATCAAAAACAACCAGAAAGAACAATTTGAATTATTATCTCAAAATATTTTCTGCCAAGTAGTAAATATTCTTTCCTGGTGGCTCTGATGGGAAAGAGTCTGCTTGCAATTCAGGAGACCCAGGTTCAATCCCTGGGTGGGGGAACATCCTCTGGAGAAGGGAATGGCAACCCACTCCAGTATTCTTGCCTGGAGAATTCCATGGACAGAGGAGCCTGGCAGGCTACAGTCCATGGGGTCACAAAGAATTGGACACAACTGAGTGACTAACACACATAGTAAAAGCTACCTTTTCCTGTTCACAGACTTTGCTAAACACATCTTTAATCTTTAAAACCTCACTGCCTTGTAGTAATATTATCTTCACTTTACAAATTAAAAAAAAATGAAGATCAGAGAGATTAATTTTTTTTCACTCATTTAACAACATTCATTAAGAATGTACTACATTCTTGGGACTTCTCTGTTCATCTGCTGCTAAGACCCCATGCTCCCAATGCAGCAGGCCAGAGTTTGATCCCTGGTCAGGGAACTAGCTCCCACATGCCACAGATAAAGACCCTGAAGATCTTGTGTGCTATAATTAAAACCTGGCACAGCCAGATAAATAAGTTTAAAAAAAAAAAAAAAAGAATCTACTACATTCTTACTTCGGGGATATAGCAGTGAGTAAAACAGAAAAGGTCCTTGTTCTATAAACTTAACCTTCTAGAGGGGAAATATAGACCACAAACAAGTAAACTACCATTAGGTTGAGCAGTCCAGAAGTCCTATCTGAAAAAAAATGAGATTTGATCTGGTGCCTAAGAAGAAAGAGACGATCTGGGAAATGGAACCATTAGTGCGAAGGTCCTAAGGCAGGAACGAGCCAGGTTTGTTCAAGACTCAGAGAAGTTTGGTCTGAGGAGCAAACTGGGAAAGCCGCTGGCTACTGGGAGTTTTTGAAAAGAGGAATTTGATCTGATTTTGTCAGTGAGGATAAGGTAAGTTCTGGTTTTAGGCCCTTTTCGTTTTTGATTTTTGGCCGCACAGCTTTTGAGATCTGAACCCAGGCCCTGGGCAGTGGAAGGCCGGAATTCTAAATACCGGATGGCCAGGGAATTCCCTCCCTTTTACATTGTTTAAAATGGAGAATCCCAAACAGCTTTTTTGTTTATGTGTATATTTGTTAATCTATTGCTGTGTAACAAATCACCTCAAAACTTAGGGACTTAAAACAACATTAATCATTTATTTTCTCAGTTTCTGTGGGCCTGCAACTTAGGAGCAGCTTGGCTGGAATTTTTCTGACTTGGGGTCTCTTGTGAGGTTGCAGTCATCTGAAAGCTAAGCTGATACTGAAGGATCTACTTGCCAGATGGCTCAGTCACAGATGGGAAAGTCAGGACCAGCTGTTGGCAGGAAGCCTCAGTTCCTCTCCACAAGGAGCCTCTCCACAGGCGTACTTGCTTGAGTGCCCTCATGTTATGGCAGCTGGCTTTCCCCACAGCAGGCATCTAAGAAAGAGCAATGAAGATATTGAGATGTCTTTTATGACCTAGCCTCCAGAGTCACACATTGTCATTTCCTCAATACTCTATTGGTACAGGGGCTCCCCAGTGGCCCAGTGGTTAAGAATCCATGTGCCAGTGCAGGGTGGATGGGCTCGATCCCTGGTCTGGAAAGATTTCACTTGCCATGGGGCAACTGGGCCTGACTGCCACAACCATTGAGCCTGTGCTCTAGAGCTCGTGCTTCACAATAAACAAGCCTCCGCAGTGAGAAGCCTGCACACCGGAACTAGTGAGTAGCCTCTACTCACCGCAACTTGAGAAAGCCTGTGCAATAATGAAGACCTAGCACAGCCGAACATAAATAAAGAAATATTTTAAAAAATACTCAATTGGTATATAGCCTTACTGGATGTGAGTATGACTATCAGGGGGGCTTCCCTGGTGGTTCAGTGGTCAAGAATCCACCTGCCAATGCAGGAGACTTGAGTTGGATCCCTGGGTCAGGAAGATCCCCTGGAGAAGGAAATGGCAACCCACTCAAGTATTCTTGCTTGGGAGATCCATGGACAGAGGAGCCTGGTGGGCTACATTCCATGGGGTTGCAAAAGAATCAGACAAAATTTAGCAACTAAACAATGACTATCAGGAGTCAAGGATAGTCATTGCAGGCCATCTTCGAGACCAACTACCACCACATGGGTATCTTTAAATTTGTACTAATAAATATATTTTATGTATTTGAGTATATACTTATAAAATCATACTTGATATTTACCATATTAGGAATTAAAACAAGTTTAAAATGCATTTATTCATTTAAAAATAAGCCCACTGTGTGTTAAGATAAATGATACATTTTCTTAAGCACTTAAAAAATTTTTTTGACAGGTACACACTACGATATTTTTAAATTTATTTTTGGCTGTGCTGGATCTTTGTTGTTGCATGTTAGCCTTCTCTAGTCGTGGAGAGCGGCGGCTACTCTCTAGTTACAGTGCACGGACTTCTCACTGAGGTGGCTCCTCTCGTGGAGCCCAGGCTTTAGGCACATGGTTTCAGCAGTTGCGGCGCCCAGGCTCAGTAGTTGTGGTGCAAGGACTTAGTTGCTCTGAGGCATGTGGGATCTTCCTGGATCAGGGATCAAACTCATGTCCTCTGCCTTGGCTGGCGGATTCTTATCCACTGCACCACCAGGGAAGTCCTAATGATGCATTTTTAATGGAATTAAAAGAGTGGCATTATTTTACATTTCTGCAAATCTTTTAAATATCTGATATAATGAAAAAATGCTAGATTCTCATTTTTGCTTTTGCATACTCTACTGAATATTCATGACACAATGAGAGCAAAAGTGAATAATGATGTTAGTATTATTGTAAAAACAGTTTTGACCTCATGGAACCTTCTGAAAGGGCTGAACCACACTTTGAGAAACTTGAGCCAGATTCTGGTTGTTGTTGTTTAGTCACTAAGTTGTGTCTGACTCTTTGTGACCCCATGAACTGTAGCCTGCCAGGCACCTCCGTGGGATTTCTCAGGCAAGAAATAACAGGAGTATATTGCCATCTCCTGCCGGGGATCTTCCCAACCCAGGGATCAAACCCTGCATGTCTACTGCATTGGCAGGCAGATTCTTTACCACTGAACCACCTGGGAAGCCCCAGGTAATAAATGATGCCCAAATCTCAGTAGCTTACAACAACAAAGTTTTATTTCTTGCTCATGCTACCTGGAGAAGGAAATGGCAACCCACTCCAGTATTTTCACCTGGAGAATTCCATGGACAGAGGAGCCTGACAGGCTACAGTTCATGGGGTCGCAAAGAGTCGGACATGACTGAGCGACTGTCACTCATGTTACATGTCAGTTATGGCTTGCCCATGCTTCTGTTGCAAGTCTTCACCAAGGAACCCATGTTGACAGGGTACCCTCTGGCTGGACATTGCTAGATAAGGGAAAAGAGAACTTGATAAACCAGCCTGGCTTTTAAACTTATTCTTGGAAATGATGTGTCACTTCTTTTCTTTTTTTTCCATCAGCCAAAGCAAGTCACATGGCCAAGTTTGTGTTCCCCAGGAACTCAAATCTGCAGGGAGAGGCCCCACTGGAAGGGATACAAGGTGTTTGTGGTATATACACTTCTACCATGGGTTTAATGAATAATGCTGGTTGCTCATGGAAAACGGATTATATTGGGAAGAGGCAGAAAGCTATTTAAGTGTAGAAATATGTTAGGAATTAACTGCAGTACTTTGGGCAAGAAATTGGTGGCTGGGTCTGATTCAAGAGGTACTTTGGAATTGGTAGAATTTGTTTTGGGAGCAGGGTGGGGATAAGGGAAAGTTCTGAAAGATAACTTAAAGTTTTTATTTTTTAATTTTTTTTTAAATATAACATAGGTTTGAACTGAGTGGATAATGAGATAGGATAAGGATAGGTGAGGAGGGTTTTTTTTGGCAGGGGGCAGTGGAACAAATGTTGAACTTGTTAAGCCTGAGTCTTCACCTAAATGGAAATGTCCAGTAGATACTTGACCATATGTCTGGAGATCTGGGGAGAAGTCAGAACTCAGGCGTTAACACAGAGCTGAATTTTAAAGTTATGGAGTTGGAAGAGATCTCCTTGGGAGAAAGTGTTAATAGGGAAGAGAAGAGGGCTAAAAGCTAAAGCCTTGGTGCACACCAACATTTATAAGTGGAACTGGCAATGGATCCAGCAAAAGAGATGGAGAAGGAGCCCATTGAGGTAAGCTGAAAATGGGTAGAAATGGAAGCAAAAGGAAGAAAGTGTTTCAAGAAGGAGGAAGTAGTCTGTTTCAATGTTCTAAAAGTCAGCTAGGGGAAAATGGAAGTCACAGTTGGCTGGGTAAGTACGGTTTTGATGGAGAGGTGAGAATCAAGCTCTAATCAGGTGAATGGAAGAAAACATGGAAGTGAGGAATGGAGACACCACTTTTGAGATTTTTTTTTTTTTTTTTTTTGGGGGGGGGGATAAGTAGAAAATGAAGGGAGACAAAGATGTGAAGATGAAATTCTATGTATGTGAAATCTTTATGTAAACTGTAAACGCTCTATCTATAAGCGTTAGGTTTGTTATTTATTATTGAACCCCTAGGAATTTCAAACTAGCTCAATGTAAAGAATCACTAAAACGCTACTGCTAGTCCCCAGCTCTCTGGCTATTAAACCTCAAAAGATCTCAAGCCCATGAAAAGTGGACAGATGAAGAGACAGAAAGAACAGAGTGAAAAATAAAGGGGAAAAGAGAGGGCGGCCTAGCTAATATTGTCCTCCGAGGGCCTCCGTATGGCAGTCTCACAGCTCTTACGTAATTTTAGGGGCGGGGCCAACAGGAAATTTAAACCGAACCCGCGGCCGAGGGCGCCTGGAGAATACGCCGTAGTTGCGGAGAAGCAGTCGGTCGGTGCACGGGAGCTTGAAAGAGCCCATGGAGCCTACGATTGGGATACGGCGGCCTTGAAGGAGTACGGAGACCGGGAAAGAGCAGAGAATTGGAGGAGGGATCCGGGAAAGGGTACGGATGCCGAAAAGGGGAAGGAGGGATAAGAAGGAAGGTGGAAAGAGTCAAAGGCGTTAAAGAGGGTTTCGGGGTTGGGAAGTGGGCATAGGAATTGGGAAGCAGATAGCTTACGGGAGCTGGGAGGGTAGAGGGACCGGGGAGGGGTCATAGGAATTGAGGAGACAGAGGTCTAAAGGGGCAGAGGGAGTGGGGGAACAAGAGTCTGGAAGGAGGCGCGGGAGAGGGGATGTGGGTTGGGATGGAGTTGAGTCTTGGAGTTCCCGGGAGCCTCGATGGAAATTGTGCAGGACTTGGGAGGTTGGAGGAGGGGATGATGGAGGGTCGAAGATTAGTGGAGGTGGTTCACCTGATGTTTTGTCTTTTTTCAGGCAACGATCGCCTTCAACTGGAGAATTCAATGGATGAGAGTAAGCTACGGGCTCCGGACCCAGGTAGGTAACAGGGCAGTTAATGAGGGTTTCGAGGTCACAGTTGGTACTCCTGCCCCAGAGTCTCTTGGGAAGAAAAGGCGGAGAAATGTTATCTCTTGGGGTTTCCTAGTTACTCTGTGTGTGTGTGTGTGTGTGTGTGTGTGTGTGTGTGTGTTGGGAGGGGGTTGTTTGTGTTGAGGGATGTCATGGATCATTAAGGAATTCATGATAAAGGTCAAACAAGAGTTTTCTCTCTGATATTATGAGCAGATGGAGAGTCAGGATGGAGTAACTTATTAAACCTATATTCATGGTTACTTTTACCATAAAATTCTTAAATTTATTGATAAACTTAAAGAGCCCCACCCAATTAGATAAGTATTTTAGCACTAGTCACTTCCCTTAGTGCTCCCCTTTGCCCTCTTAGTATCATCTAGTTTGAGTTCTGGATTTTTACAGATATGCCATTTCGTTGTTGCCTTTTAAACGGTGATATATTTCACTAAATTATTTACTCTCTCTTCCCATATGGTGTTGCTTTCTTCTAGCTCTAGTTCTCTTTTGGCTGATGAACTTCGTCCGAGCATATTTTCAAAAGGGGGCTTTATGTGATAAACTTTTTGAGGCTTGTATGCCTAAGAACATCTTTATTTCACCCTTATATTAAAGTTTTTGAGTCAGTTTTTTTCCCTTCAACACATTGAAAAGTGACAGTGGTCTCTTCTTGCTAAAAAGTTGATGCTGTTGAGAATTGATGTCAATCTGATTCTTGTTCCTTAATGTATAACCTGCTTTTCCCTGTAGAAGATTTTAGATTATTCTCTTTGTATTTGTTCTTAAAATTCACAATAACATAACTGTGTTAATTTTAGAGGGTTTTAGTTTTCATAAAAATAAAGATACAAGAAATGAAAACATGCGGGTAAAGAAGCAGCAGTTAGAACCAGACATGGAACAACTGACTGGTTCCAAATTGGGAAAGGAATATGACAAGGCTGTATGTACAGAGAACATCGTGCAAAATGCCAGACTGGATGAATCACAAGCTGGAATCAAGATTGCCAGGAGAAATATCAACCTCAGATATGCAAATGCTAACACTCTAGTGGCAGAAAATGAAGAGGAACTAAAGAATCTCTTGATGATGGTGAAAGAGGAGAGTGAAGAAGATGGCTTACAACTCAGCATTCAAAATACTAAGATCATGGCATCTGATCCCTTACTTCATGCCAAATAGAAGGAGAAAAAGTGGAAACAATGACAAATTTTATTTTCTTGGGCTCCAAAATCGCTATGGACAGTGACTACAGCCATGAAATTAAAAGATGCTTGCTCCTGGGAAGAAAAGCTATGACAAACCTAGACAGCATATTAAAAAACAGAGACATTACTTTGCTGACAAAGGTCTACATAGTCAAAGCTATGGTTCTTCCAGTAGTCATATAAAGATTTGTGCATTGGACTGTAAAAAAGGCTGAACACCAAAGAATTGATGCCTTCAAACTGTGGTGCTGGAGAAGACTCTTGATAATCTCTTGGACTGCAAGGAGATCAAACCAGGCAATCCTAAAGGAAATTAACCCTGAATATTCATTGGAAGGACTGATACTGAAGCTGAAGCTCCAATATTTTGGCTACTTGATGCAAAGAGCTGACTCATTGGAAAAGACCCTGATGCTGGGAAAGATTGAAGGCAAAAGGAAAAGGGGGTAGCAGAGGATGAGACAGTTAGATAGCATCACTGACTCAATGGACATAAATTTGAGTAAAGTCCATGAGATAGTGGAGGACAGAGGAGCCGGGCATGCTGCAGTTCATGGGGCTGCAGAGTCAGACACGACTTAGCAACTGAACATCAACCATTCATCTGCAAATGATTGTGCATATTACTCTGTTTTTTTTAAAATTCTTATTTATTTATTTTTGACTGCACTGGGTCTTCTTTTCTACTCAGGCTTTTTCTACTTTCGTCCAGGAGGGTCCCTCTAGTTGCCATGCACTGGCTTCTCATTGCAATGGCCTCTCCTGTTGCAGAGCACGGTCTCTAGGGCAGGCGGCCTCTAGAGCACAGGCTCAGTAATTGTGTCTCAGGCTCAGCTGCTCCAAGGCATGTGGGATCTTCCTGGATCAGGGGTCCAACCCCTGTCTCCCGCATTGGCAGGTGGATTCTTTACCACTGAGCCACCAGGGAAACCCTAGCTGGGATTACTTTTTAATGTTAATCTCCATTGGGTGATGGGGGTAGTGAGTTCTTAATCCACACGACTAGAATGAATTTGAACTCCAGTCTCTTGAGAGGCTTGTACTTTGGATTCTCAGTGAAGATTTTCCTTTCATGTGGAGCCCAGGCTAAGATAGGCAGTATTCCTTTTTTATCTTTTCTAGTGGATGGATTATTTTCTGGCTTCCCTTTTCTCCTAGATTCATGCAGGAGTTCCCAATCCTCGCTCCCCACTTTAGGCTTGCACAAGACCTCATCTCCACGGCTCATGTGCCTCTTTAGTCTCAAGCTCTTTGCTTTTAAGTCCATAGACTCCCTCCCTCAGGGCAGTCAGCATTCGCTTTCACCACTGTGGTTTTCAACTTTCTCATCATGTGGGGCACTTTTGTTGTCGTCTTACTGATTTTGTGGACTTAGCAGTTAGATAGGATTGGTATTTCTATTTCAGCTGGTATTTTTAGACATTTGCGTTAAGGAGGGCTTTTAGGTAACCTCTCCAATATTACCTGAAATGAAGCCAAAATCCTCTCTTTCTCTTCAGCATCCTGAAATTTCATGAATAGTGTGCCATGGGACTTTTTTCATTCATGGAGCTAGCACTTGGTGGAAACTTTCAATCTGGAGGCTCATGTTCTTTATTTCCTTTGTGTGGATTACCACATTTTATCCATTCATTAGTTGATGGACATAAGAGTTTTCTGTTTCCTGGCTATTATGTATAATACTGTTATAAACATTTGTTTCCAGGTTATCATTTTTTTCTTTGAATGTATACCTAGAAGTATAATTGCTGGGTCCTATGGTAAGTCGGATGGGGAAACAGTGGAAACAGCATCAGACTTTATTTT
>NW_011491618.1:1876732-1882865 GCF_000754665.1 Bison bison bison | reverse complement strand
TCCAAAATCACTGCTGATGGTGATTGCAGCCATGAAATTAAAAGACGCTTTCTCCTTGGAAGGAAAGTTATGACCAACCTAGATAGCATATTAAAAAGCAGAGATATTACTTTGCCAACAAAGGTCCATCTAGTCAAGGCTATGGTTTTTCCAGTGGTCATGTATGGATGTGAGAGTTGGACTGTGAAGAAAGCTGAGCGCCGAAGAATTGATGCTTTTGAACTGTGGTGTTGGAGAAGACTCGAGAGTCCCTTGGACTGCAAGGAGATCCAACCAGTCCATTCTGAAGGAGAGCAGTCCTGGGTGTTCATTGGAAGGACTGATGCTAAAGCTGAAACTCCAATACTTTGGCCACCTCATGCAAAGAGTTGACTTATTGGAAAAGACCCTGATGCTGGGAGGGATTTGGGGCAGGAGGAGAAGGGGACGACAGAGGATGAGATGGCTGGATGGCATCACCGACTCGATGGACATGAGTTTGAATGAACTCTGGGAGTTGGTGATGGACAGGGAGGCCTGGTGTGCTGTGATTCATGGGGTTGAGGAGAGTCGGACACAACTGATCAACTGAACTGAACTGATGGTAAGTCTCTGTTTAACTTTGTGAGGAACTGGCAGACTTTCCCTGTTGGCTACACCATTTACATTCCCACCAACAAAGTATGAGGATTCCAGTTCTGCAGGTCCTCACCAACACTTGTTATTACCTGTCTTTTTTGTTAAAGCCATCCTAGTGCGTTTGGCATGAGACCCTATAGTTCAGGGTTTAGAGCGCTGGTCTTATAAACCAGGTGTCAGGAGTTCATATCTCCCTGGGGCCTGCTAAGCAATTCTCTTATTGGGCTTCCCTCGTGGCTCAGACGGTAAAGAATCTGCCTGCAATGCAGGAGACCTGGGTGTGATCCCTGGGTTGGGAAGATCCCCTGGAGGAGGGAGTGGCAACCCACTCCAGTATTCTTGCCTGGAGAATCCCCATGGACAGAGAAACCTGGCAGGCTAAAGTCCATGGGGTTGCAAAGAGATGGACACGACTGAGGAACTCAGCACACAGACAGTGGGTTTGAAGTGGTATCTCTTTGTGTTTTCAATTTACATTTTCCTAACAAGGCTAATCCGGAGAAAGCAATGGCACCCCACTCCAGTACTCTTGCCTGGAAAATCCCATGGACGGAGGAGCCTGGTAGGCTGCAGTCCATGGGGTCGCTAGGAGTTGGACACGACTGAGTGACTTCACTTTCACTTTTCACTTTCATGCATTGGAGAAGGAAATGGCAACCCACTCCAGTGTTCTTGCCTAGAGAATCCCAGGGACGGGGGATCCTGGTGGGCTGCTGTCTATGGGATCACACAGAGTCGGACATGACTGAGGTGACTTAGCAGCAGCAACAAGGCTAATGACCTTGTGTATCTTTTCATGTGCGTATTGGTCATTTGTATACCTTTGGAGAAATGTCTATCTGTTGCTCATTTTTAAATGATTTTTTTTTTTTTTTTACTATTTGAAGTGTTTTTTAACTATCGTATTTTTTTATATCCCTTATCTTCAATTAATTATTTTATTTACCTGCTGTTCTTCTTTTATGTTTCTAGTAAGCTCCTTGCCTTCTTGAGATATTTATTATGCTTTAAAATTCTCCTTTCTGTCTGGTCCATTACTTATGACAGAAGGGCACCGATGCCAGAGAAAGCTTCTTTTATAGTACTTGCCTTCTTTGGTTGCCTCATATTTTCTTAGAAGCTAATGTTCCCTTGAGATTGCTAGCCACTCTAACTGATAATGTGCACCTGGAAGGAAGATGCAAAAGCTTAGGTTCTGTGTTATGCTCCTCCTTTGAGTTCAGGGATTGGGGTTTGGTTAGAAGAGGAAAACCACCCTAAGGTGGGAAGCCCCTGGTTCCAGTGTGGGCTCAGTCACCACCGGCCTCTAATACACATGTTGCCTTGTACTGCTCATTTGCAAGAGCTGCTGTTTTCCTTAAGTTGTAATTTCCTGATTCACCAAATGAATAGTGAGGAGGGAGGGAAGCTCATTTGTGCCAGCCAGCTCACTGACCTCCTTGACTTCACAACTCCCCTTGACCCTGACCTTTTGTTAACTGCTTCACACTCACACACTCATACTCACATACACTCACACTGCCTTGATGTTAGCCTGCTGTCTCTGGTCGGTGCTGGCACTGGCTACAGGCGGCAGGGGCCCACTGAGCACAACTAGAAGCCCTTCTCCGGTCTCACCCTCCTGCGAGTCCTGGCGCTCTTCCGCTTTAGGCTTGCTGTTCACCCAGAGCAGCACTGCCCTCACCCGCACGCCAGTGTCTGACTCTGCCATTCATCTCATCTAATTCCTTCTTTCCTCAGAGATTTCCCTAGGATTAGGTCCTGTGGAGAAAGTTGTAGGCCTGTGTGAATGTCAAAAGGGCTTACTCTGAGAATGCCTTCTATACAAATATTGAATCATTATGTTGTATCCCCTGGAACTAATATAATGTTGTATGTCAGTTAGACTGCTCAATAAAAGGAAAAAGAGGACCTTCCCTGGCAGTTCAGGGGTTTAGACTTCACCTCCCAGTGCAGGGGTTGCCGGTTCAGTCCCTGGTTGGGGAGCTATGACCCCACATGGCTCACCTTCTAGAGAAGATGGCCTTAGGGAGGGACCCAGAATGGCTACAGTTAGAATAATGCCCTGGCCTGACATCCAGCTGGTATTCCTGGTATGGCTGGATCAGATGTTTCTGGCCAGTCTCCATCCTGAGTGCTTATTAAGTATTTGAATAACTCTTAAAATACCATTACCTGACACCATTTATGATATTTTACGTAACCCATATGGACTGCCCATGAGAGTGGGTGTTTATTATTACCACTATTTCAGAAGTGAGGAAATACAGACTGAGACATCCTAAGTAAGATTACTGTAAGATTACTTACTTAAGATTACATCCTAAGTAAGATTTAGGGTTACACAGCTAGTAAGAGATGGAAGCAGGACTCAGAACAAAGGCCTTTTCTGTTAAATGCCAAGCTGACTTTCCAGTTTTCAGTCTCTAAATACCTAGGACTTTCAGGAAAAGGGAGGTTTACAGGACCAGAGGGTGAATGCTTGAAGGTCAGATGCTAGCTGAGGATGGGAAAGCAGGATCTAGTTTAAGCATTATGGGAATGTACAGATGGGACTGCAGCCATGAAATTAAAAGATGCTTACTCCTTGGAAGGAAAGTTATGACCAACCTAGATAGCATAATCAAAAGCAGAGACATTACTTTACCAACAAAGGTTCGTCTAGTCAAGGCTATGGTTTTTCCTGTGGTCATGTATGGATGTGAGAGTTGGACTGTGAAGAAAGCTGAGCGCCGAAGAATTGATGCTTTTGAACTGTGGTGTTGGAGAAGACTCTGAGCGTCCCTTGGACTGCAAGGAGATCCAACCAGTCCATTCTGAAGGAGATCAGCCCTGGGATTTCTTTGGAAGGAATGATGCTAAAGCTGAAACTCCAGTACTTTGGCCACCTCATGCGAAGAGTTGACTCATTGGAAAAGACTCTGATGCTGGGAGGAATTGGGGGCAGGAGGAGAAGGGGACGACAGAGGATGAGATGGCTGGATGGCATCACTGACTTGATGGACGTGAGTCTGAGTGAACTCTGGGAGTTGGTGAGGGACAGGGAGGCCTGGCATGCTGCGATTCATGGGGTCGCAAAGAGTCGGACACGATTCAGTGACTGATCTGATCTGATCTGATCACATGTAAGTCAAACATCTCTTCCCAGGGACTTCCTTGGTGGTGCCGTGGCTAATACTCCAAGCTCCCAATGCAGGGGGCCTGGGTTCAATCAGTGGTCAGGGAACTAGATCCCACATGCCACAGCTAAAGATCCCACCTGACGAAACTAAGACCCAGTGCAGCCAAATTTAAAAAAAAAATCTCTTCCCCAAGTAGTTTTTGGTCTAATGGAGTGAGTAAACAAGAATATGAAGCTGAAAATACTACAAGGACAGATAATAAGTAATTTGTAACTCAGAAAAAGAAAAATAGTATCTCATCAGGGCAAGCAGGGTTTAACTGAGGAGGTCCAATTAAAAGCCTGACTGGATGGTAGATAGGAGAGTTGCAGGAATTTATAAAATCAAAGTTTTGTAGAAAACTTTTTAAAATATCAGGTCCAGGGGCTTCCCTGGTGGCTCAGTGGTAAAGAATCCACCTGCCAATGCAGGAGACACAAGTTCGATCTCTGATCTGGGAAGATCTCACACGCCTCAGAGCAACTAAGTCCGTGCCGCACAACTATTGAGCTTGTGCTCTGGAGCCCGGGAACTGCAACCATTGAGCCCATGTGCCGCAACTGTTGAAGTCCACGTGCCCTAGAGCCCATGCTCCACAACACGAGAAGCCAGTGCAGTTAGTGTCTGTCCTCTTAGTTTTGTCAGGCTCATATGTTTGTTTACTCTCTCCTTTGGGTCCACCTCTGACTTCATTGGAGAAGGAAATGGCAACCCACTCCAGTGTTCTTGCCTAGAGAATCCCAGAGACGGGGAGCCTGGTGGGCTGTCATCTATGGGGTCGCACAGAGTCGGACATGACTGAAGCAACTTAGCAGCTGGACTGCAGCACGCCAGGCTTCCCTGTCCATCACCCACTCCTGGAGCTTGCTCAAACTCATGTCCATCAAGTTGGTGATGCCGTCCAACCATCTCATCCTCTGTTGTCCCCTTCTCCTCTTGCATTCAATCTTTCCCAGCAACAGGGTCTTTTCCAATGAGTCAGTTCTTCGTATCAGGTGGCCAAAGTATTGGAGCTTCAACTTCAGCACAAGTCTTTCCAATGAATATTCAGGACTGATTTCTTTCAGGATTGACTGGTTTGATCTCCTTGCAGTCCAAGGGACTCTCAAGAGTCTTCTCCAACACCCCAGTTCAAAAGCATCAATTCTTTGGCACTCAGCTTTCTTTATGGTCCAACTCTCACATCCATACATGACCCCTGGAAAAACCATAGCTTTGACTAGACAAATCCTTGTCAGCAAAGTAATGTCTCTGCTTTTTAATATGCTGTCCAGGTTAGTCATAGCTTTTCTTCCAAGGAGCAAGCATTTAATTTCATGGCTGCAGTCACCATCTGCAGTGATTTTGGAGCCCAATAAAGTCTGACTGTTTCCACTGTTTCCCCATCTATTTGCCGAGAAGTGATGGGACCAGATTCTATGACCTTAGTTTTTTGAATGTTGAGTTTTAAGCCAGCTTTTTCATTCTCCTCTTTCACTCTCATCAAGAGTCTCTCTAGTTCTTCTTGGTTTTCTGCCATAAGGGTGGTGTCATCTGCATACCTGAGGTTATTGATATTTCTCCCTGCCATCTTGATTCCAGCTTGTGCTTCATCCAGCCCAGCATTTCTCATGATGTACTCTGCATATAAGTTAAATAAGCAGGGTGACAATATACAGTCTTGACTTACTCCTTTCCCAATTTGGAACCAGTCCATTGTTCCATGTCTGGTCTTAACTGTTGCTTCTTGACCTGCATACAGATTTCTCAGGAGGCAGGTCAAAGTGGTCTGATATTCCCATCTCTTTAAGGATTTTCCACAGTTTGTTGTGATCCACACAGCCAGTGAAGGAGAAGTAGATGTTTTTCTGGAATTCTCTTGCTTTTTCTATGATCCAATGGATGTTGGCAATTTAATCTCTGATTCTTCTGCCTTTTCTAAATCCAGCTTGAACATCTGGAAGTTCTCAGTTCACATACTGTTGAAGCCTGGCTTGGAGAATTTTGAGCATTACTTTGTTAGTGTGTGAGATGAGTGCAATTGTGCAATAGTTTGAACATTCTTTGGCATTGCCTTTCTTTGGGATGAAAACTGACCTTTTCCAGTCCTGTGGCCACTGCTGAGTTTTCTGAATTTACTGGCATATTGAGGGCAGCTATCAGGGCTTCCCTGATAGCTCAGTTGGTAAAGAATCTGCCTGCAATGCAGGAGACCCTGGTTCGATTCTTGGGTTGGGAAGATCCACTGGAGAAGGGATAGGCTACCCACTCCAGTATTCTGGCCTGGACAACTGGGGTTGCAAAGAGTCGGACACAACTGAGTGACTTTCACTTTCACTTTTTAAATTAATTAATTAATTAATTTGGCTGCCCCG
>NW_011491618.1:1858163-1876632 GCF_000754665.1 Bison bison bison | reverse complement strand
AATTAATTTGGCTGCCACTGGATCCCTATGGCATGTAGGATCTTAGTTCCCCAACCAGGGATTGAACTGGTGTCCCTTGCATTGGCAGGCAGACTCTTAATTACTGGACTACCAGGGAAGTCCTGATAGTTCATTGGTTTTTATTGCCAAATAGTATTCCATCATATGAATGTGCTGCATTTTGCTTACTGTTTTATTCACATTTGAATTGTTGCCACTTTGGGGCTACAGTGAGTAATGCTGCTGTGAACTTTATCTGGATGTATGTTTTCATTTCTCCTGGGAGTATGCCTAGGAATCGGATTGCTGAGTCTTATGTTAACTCTATCCTTGACCTTTCAAGAAACAGCGGCACTGTTGTCTAAAGTGGCTGCACCATTTTACATTCCAACATCCATGTATGCGGATTGGGTTTCTCTGCACCTGGGCTTCCCAAGGGCAGGAGCAGGAGTCTCGTGTCCGCCTTGGTGGCCAGGGCCTGGCCAGGCACCACACAGGGGCTGTTGGCCACAAAGGCTCCTTGACCCCTAGGGGTCTCTCTTACCTCAAGCTTTTCACTGTCTTCCCCTTTATTGTTGTCTTCTAGGAGCTCAGCTCGCAGTTTCCAGTTGTCTGGGAAAATGCCAGAAGAGCTCACCAGATGCCAGGAGGCAGCCCTTTTCTGGAAAATCCTTCTACTTGGATCTGCCCGCCGGCAAGAACCTCCAGTTTTTGACAGGGGCCATTCAGCAGCTGGGTGGGGTAGGTAACCTGCTTCTCCCCTGTGGTGCCACGTGCCTTCGTGGATTCAAGGGCAGGAGCTGGAGAGGGGTTCTGCCTGTGACTTCCAGGTATTGTCAGGGGTATCACTGCATTTTCCAAAGCAGCTTAAATGTAAACCATTTTTTAAAAGTAAAGATAATTTTTTTTTCCTAATTAGAAAAGTAATTTCTGTTCATTCTAGAATTCTGGAGAACTGGAACAGCAGAGTGGCACTGCTAAGGAGTGGACTTGTTGGGATAGGAGAAATGTGTGGCCCTGAAATCATTTATCTTTTTGCCATATTACAGAAGGTAGACAGACATACTCCTTCAACCTATCACTTTAAAGATTTTTTTATATGGTGATAAAATTTATATGACATAAAATATGCCTTTGTAATTGTTTATAGGTTCATTCTTCTTAATTTAAAAAAAGTTTTATTTTGTTTTTTTTAAATTTGGCTGCCATGGGTCTTTATTGTGGCACACAGGCTCAGTAACTGCAGCATATGGGCTTAGTTCCCCAACCGGAGATGGAACCCATGTCCCCTGCATTGGAAGGTGGATTCTTAATCACTGGACTACCAGAGAAGTCCCTGGAAATTAATTATTTTTAAATTCATGGACATTAATTACATTCACCCTGTTGTGTAACCATCACTCTGTTTCCCAAACTTTGATCACCCCAAACAGAAGCTCTGTAACCTTTAAGCAAGAACTTCCCCTTTCACCTCCCCCACCTCCCCAGCACTCACATCTACGTTATGTTTCTGAATTTGCCCGTTCTAGATAAGTGGGATCAGTGGGGTCACTGGTGTTGGTCCTTTTGTTTCTGGTTTGTTACACTTTAACATAAAGCTTTCAAGGCTCACCCGTGCTGTAGAGTAGATCAGAGTTTCCTTTCTCTCTCATGACTGAATAGTGCTCCACCGTATGGACAGACCACATTTTGCTTATCCACTCATACGTTAATGGACACTCGGTTTGTTTCTGCATTTTAGCTATTATGAATAATGCTGCTGTGAACGTGGGTCGACAAGTGTCCCTTCGAGTCCCTGTTTTCAATTCTGTTGGACGCATACCTCGGAGAGGAGTTGCTGGGTCGGGTGGTAATCCATGTTTAGCTTTTGAGGGACCGCGACTTCTGTTTTAAACCTACGTGCCAGGTTTCTCCCATCACACCGCAGAGAGATCATCCATCCTTCCTTTCACAGGGTGCTGGGGCTGGCTGGTCCTGGCTCATGAGAACCAGTTATTAGCATCTCTTTCCACTCCCACATTCAGGGATGTCATATGGCTACCTTGAAATCAGCCCCAGTAGTATTTTACCCCACAGAAACCAGCAAACGCTACAAAGCAGGGCTTTTTTTTTCCCCTTTCCCCCCAAGAGTCTGGCATTAAGCATTTGCCAGCTCACTACTGCTTATTTCCATTTTTTCTTCTTCCCCCAGACATGAGTTGTGTCATTGTGTTTCCAGCACTGTTTTGGGTTTCTTAGGATGAGTCAGACCCTCTCAGTGTCATAAAGGGCTTGCAGGTAAGATGAGCGGACACTTACGCAGCTGAGTAATATCCAGAACCCAATTTTATTTCAGGCTCCTCTTGGTAGTGTGGTAAAGATGACAGATGCAGCATCTGGATGGCCCAGTGTATCTTCACAGCAAAACCATGGCTTAGCCAAGCTCCTGATCCTCCAGTCCCATCAGCGTGCTCTCTCTCTTTCGGCAAACCCTCACCAGTCAGATATTCAGAGCCCACAAGGCTCTGCTGGGAGGACTACAGTTCTGGAGTCAAGAACCTGTGTCCTGTACATAAACCTTATTATATTTTGGGATGATGTCTTCTCGGGGGCCCAGCACAGGATTGCATCTGATCTGTTTAAGGACATTAATTCTGGAGCTTCTGTGAGCTGACCTGATTTCCTTCCTCAACCTGTCAATATTGATGATTCTACTTCTGCCTTTTGGGTTTCAGCCACCTCTGTGATCTGGTTTCAGGTAATTGAGGGTTTTCTGAGCAAAGAAGTAAGTTACATCGTGTCCAGCCGCAGGGAGGCGAAGGCCGAGAGCAGCAGGACAAGTCACAGAGGCTGCCCCAGCCCCAGCGAGGTCACAGTGGACACACCGCCCGTGGCCAACCCAAAAGGCAGCCGTGCTAGGCCCGCACAGAAAGCCATGGACCCAGTAAGAACCTCGTGGGGCGGGAAGTGTGTGTCTAGTAAACAAAGGAAGTAGGCCTTTGTGAGCCCACTTCAACAGTTTCTGGTTTTAGTTTCATCTGGTTTATTTTAATCTCTCATTTGAATTCAGGGGCTGAAACTATCTTATCACAGCTCTGGATCCACACACCTCAGTGACATGCCGTCCCTATGCCCTCCCTTCTGTGATAAATATTCACTTTTCCTGGGACTTCAGAGTCTGAGATTCAGAAACAGTAGGGGAGGACTTTCCTGGTGGTTCAGTGGTTAAGAATCCACCTGCCACTGCAGGGTCCATGGGGTTGATCCCTGGTCCAGGAAGATCCCACATACCATGGGGCAACTAAGCCCGTGCACCTCAGCTACTGAATCTGTTTGCTCTTGAACTTGCGCTCTGCAACAAGAGAAGCCCACACACCACAGCTCGAGTAGCCCCTGCTTACCACAACTAGAAAAAGTCCACGTGCAGCACTGAAGACCACCAGCACAGCCAAAAATAAATAAACATTTTTGTAAAAAATAAGAAAAAGAAACAGTAGGGGAATAAACGAGAGAGGGCTTGTTAGGATTGACTGACACTTGTCTGCTGGGGAGTGTGAGCTTTTAAAGAGAGGTCTAAAAAAATAACAAAGAAGAAGAAGAGAGGTCTCGGGACCTTTGTAACACTTGACCTTGGGTGAATTCAAAATGCCCCTCCCCAGGCTTCAGGCCGCCGGGGCTGCAGCTCCCTGTGAGTGACCCGAACCTGAGGATGGCTTTGCCTTTACCTCTGGAAGGTTCTCCCAGCTTTCACTTCTGCCGCTGCTCAGATGTCCCTGCTCCCAGCTTTCCGAGGGACATGACTCCCAGACATCCTGGCCAGCCCCTGTGGAAACGTGTGTTTGTGCGCAGGTGGTCTGCACAGCTCCCCCATCGCTCCTTTCTTCCGCCAGGTGCCTCTGAGCAGAGGGAAGGAGCTCCTGCAGAAGGCCATCAGAAACCAGGTGAGCCGAGGGGGCCGGGCTGGAGGCCGGTGTGTCTGGCGCAGGGAGAGAATAAGCCCCGCCTCTGAAGGTTCTTCTGAAGCACTGACACAAAAGGCATGCCCGGCCAGACTTGTAGCACTGTCATGATTTCCTCCTTTCTGACGAGGAAGTGGGGCTCAGAGGAGTTCAGTCATCTGTCCAGAGTCACCCAGGCTGGAGGTGGAAGAGCCAGGTTTTGACTCCATGATCTTAAGAACCTGGGAGAAATGCGGTGGGGTGTCTTTCGCACGTAGCTGTTTGTCCCTTCTGTGAGGACCCAGGGCCATTACAGTTGAGTGGCAGCAGGAAGAGTTAATGTGATCTTGCAGAGGAGTGGTTCAAGTGCCATCAGGCGGGTGCCCTGGCCGTGGTCTGTGATGCAGGAGGGTGGTGTGGCCAGCGTAGCTTCCTGTACGATGAGGGTGGTGTTTATTGTGTCCCTCCTGTGGGCTCAGAGCGTTCCTCACAGAAGCTCTCCCAACAAGCCGCTCACATGAACACACATGTCCCTTCCTGGTTCCGAGGTGGCCGGAGCAGAGCCACCAGCCAGATCCGTGCCTCCCAAGGTGGCCAGCCCTCTGCAAAGGACAGGGTCCTCCCAGGGTTTGAAGTCGACTTTCCAGGCTCTGTGCTTGCTCCCCTGCCCGCCTTCTCGCAACAGCTCCACACATGGATGACCTGGAGCTCCCAGAAGCCAGGCCAGCCTGTCCCCAGGTGGTTGAGCCTCAGGCGGGGGTCTTGTCCTCCTGCCTCACTCCGCTTGTCTTTCCAGGGCAGCAGCAGTGGAGGCGGCAGTGGGCACGGCAGCAGCCTCCTGAGCAACGCCCGCTCCTGGGGGGTGCAGATTCTCCACGTGGACGGTACCCTTCCTGCCCAGGGCCGCAGAGGGGAGGGTTGGCAGCTTTGCCTGGGAACCTGGGCTGTGAGAGGGGTCCGCGTCATGTACTGGCTGAAGCCAGATGTATTCAGTCACTTACTGTGTTGGTCCACAGAGGTGGAGAGCAGCCGCAGCAATAGCAGAGCGCAGGTGCTGGGAAGGGCTGCTTCCTTTAACCCCGGTGCCAGCTTTCCTCAGCAGGATTGAATAAGAACCAATCCTAATATCCATTACCCCTTATCAGGTATTTACTCCGAACTAGGAAACACAAACACCTCATTTAATCCTCACCACAGTCTCTGCCCATTGTACAGATGAGGAAGTTGAGCCTCAGAGAATAGATTGAGTAAATTACCCATAGTCTTACCAGGCCCACATTCCCTCCTAGTTTGGCTCAACTACATTTCCTGTTCTTTCTTTCCTCTAGGGTTTGCCACACATTATAACCACCTGTGTGCAGGCTGTAATACATTTACATGAGAGCAGCTGTCTTGAATCTGCTGGCAGTGGCCAGCCCTCCCACCCAGCTCCACTTTGAGTCTGGCATTTTCTCTGACCCATTAAAGGGGGCAGGTCTAGATCCAGCCTGAGATCTGCCGGAGGGGCAGGGAGCTGTGCCAGGGCAGGTCCTGGTCTGGGATGGTGGGAGGTTCCATCGTCTCTGGAAAACCAGCCATTTCTGACTTGATCTAATTTCCTGCTTTTCTGTGTATTAGAGAAGCTCCAGCATGTATAGCTCCTGCTGGGTCTCCCACCAAGGATATAACTGAGTAAATGCCAGGGCTTGATCTCCCCCACAAAACTGCTCTTCAGTAGCACCTTAAAGCCCTTATGGGTCATCAGGCACCTCCTGTTCAAGACTTGTATTCAGTGCTCCAAAGGAGCATGCAGCCAGCACAGGTACTTTTCCAGGGATAGAGGAGCCTGAGCTCTTTTATTATCAGCAGGTGCAGAGATGACACGTAGCCAGAAGGTGGCAGGCAAGGCTGGTGTGATCCAGTGAGCCAGGCCAGGTGGGACCTTCAGTCCCCCAGCCCCAGGACAGGGCTGTGCTGGGGAAACAAGAAGAGGAAGCCTTTGGCCACAGCCCTCTGTTTCCTCCCCAGAAATGCTGATACGGGTGCAGCAACTGTCTCTTGATGCTCCACGTGTGAAGAAACAAGGGCTGAAGAAGCCAGAGGTAAGTCATCCCCTCCCAAACCAAAGGGAAATGGGAAAGTCTGTGACAGCATTGGGAAATCCATGACCTGCCCCAGTCACCTCCTCCTGGCCTTGCTGGGAAAAGTGGGAGGAACACAGCCTCTCAGCTCAGCCCTGGTGCCCGCAGCCCTGTGTGGGGCCAAGGACTGCCTGCAGGTAAGTCCTCATGGCCTGCTGGCCAGGCTGCCATTCTGGGGATAGTTCTTGGTCTGGAAACAAGCCTGCAGATTGCATGGGTGATGGCAGAGGGGTGGTGGCATTTGAAATAGCTGCCATATTCCAAATTCTTGTTTGGCTTTTCCTTCTTTTTCTGGGGTTAGAACTGTGTACTACCTCAAGAGAGCCCAGGCTGATTTAAAGCTGCAGGGTCTTCACCCAGCCCTGAATTCAAGGAAGAATCAGGCCCTACAAGTCCGTCCAGGGCCTGGCACCCAGGAGAGGGACCACATCCAAACCAGGTGGAACGCTCAGCCTCACCAGCCCTCACCCCACCCGCTCTGGTCTGGGCATCTTTAAGGTTTCGCTGTAATGTGTACAGGCCTTCCCTGATGGCACAAGCATTAAAGAATCAGCCTGCAATGCAAGAGACCAGAATTTGATCCCTGGGTTGGGATGATTCCCCCTGGAGGAGGAAATGGCAACCCTCTGCAGTATCCTTGTCTGGAAAATCCCATAGACAGAGGAGCCCGGCTGGCTACAGTCCATGGGGTCGAATATACTGAAAGTCTCTTTCCCCTCCAAGTTCTGCTCCCCAACCACCAAGCTCCCTCCCTGAGGTCAATAGTGTGAACAGTTGTGCAAATGTCCTTCCAGGACTCCCAAGTATCTACAAGCAAATACATCGAAATTCCCCCCTTTTACGCAAATGTGTAGTATTATTACTTTGCTTTGTTCGCTTAATAATCTCTTTTGTAGCTACTTGGGACTCTTTTGGGGCAAGTTTTGGGTGCAGTCTGCTGATGGGGGAGGGCCTGTTGAAGGCTTCTTTGGGCTGTGTTGGCCCTGGTGGCGTGGCCTGGAAGAGAATCTGGAATCCCCTTGGGCCCAGAGGCCCAGACAGTTACATAGCCACTGGATCTCTCATTCTGTCCACACCCTCCCAACTCTTTAGCTGATTTTTTAAAAATTTTGTTTCATTTGGCTTGTAACATTAGCTCTGTTTGACCTTGGCCTGAAAGCCAGTTTTGACAAACACAGTCAGGGTGTGTAAGATAGGGTACTGAAAACCAAAAGGCATTGTCTTCACCCTCATCCTATCAGCTGCCCTGGCATGCCAGCCGCGCCCAGAATACACGGGCTGCTGCCAGTGAGCCCTTCCTCGGCGCCAAGTGTGTCACCTGCTGCAGTTTCATCTGTGCCACATCCAGGGTGTTAGGTGGGAACCCCGGACATCATGGGCGGCACGGGCCCCATTCCCACGGTGGTTGGGTTTGCTCCCCAGCCCTTGCTTGCTCTTTGCTCTGCCCTGCATTCCTTGCACAAAGTCAGGGCCCTTGAGATTCACGCTCAGAGCTCACCATGCAAAGAGCATGGTGCTCAGGTCTGCTCCAGCTCAGGGTCCAGCCGTGGGCAGAAAGCTAAAGTGGGGCAGACAAGCAGCAGCTCGGCTCACCGGGCCCAGTTCCTCGACCCCCCTAGCTCCCTCACATCCTTAACCTATTTTTCCTTTCCATTCAGGGAACATGTCCAGCAGAGTCAAGAACACGGAAAGGTCAGTGCAGGAGCTCTTCCTCATTTAATTGCCATCCCTCCCTCCCTAAACGCTCCCCCACGACTCCCTCTGTGGCAGCATCTGCTCACTTTTCTGCGGCAGGAAGCAAGTCCAGGTTGTGTACAGCCTCGTCCTGTTGCCAGGGCCTGAGCTTCAGAGAGGAGGGCAGCGGGAGAGGGAGTCTGTGAGCAAGTCCAGGGCTGCTGGGCCGGGCCTTCTCTGTAGAGCGAAGACCTCCTGTGGTTGCAGCCTCTGGCTGTTCCCAGGCATCGATGGAAGTTCAGCATCCTTTTCTTTCTGATTCAGGAGCAGTTTGGGGTGGGCAGTTTGACAGCTGCCTACTACTTTCAGAAATGCCAAACTCCCTGAAATTGACAAATAGGCAGATTGACGGGCCCAGCTCCCGGCTCCTCTTGGACAGCAGGAAAGTTTCTCCCCCTGGATATTTCTCCCAAAGATGCTCTGTCGGTGGCATTTATTCGTGCACAAGTGGGAACTAATAAGGAAAGTCACTTGGCACCTCTTACGCTTGCAAGTCAAGGAAGTCTGTGGGAGAATTGATTTTAATCACTGTGTCAGTTAATTAGAAAGATGAGGAGTCACCCCAAAAAAGTAATTAAGGAAGAAAGGCTGCTTCTGCTCGGGCACTGGGAGCTGAGAAGCGCCAGCCTCTTGGGGATTTGTGGCAGCTAGCTGTGCCCAGCCTTTCAGTGCCTCAACTGCCCCTTTGACAGGACTTTTGGGCATCGTGGAAGGGCAGAAGGGGTTTATAATGCCTCAGAGAATCTGTTAACTGCAGATAGCCAGGTAGTAGGGGACAAATCTCGTGATTAACTGACTCCAAATCTGTTTTCCCAGCACCCCTTTGCCCTATTTTTTTCAAGAACCAGATTTCACTTTTTTTTTTTTAAACTGTCCTTCTGCCAAGACCTCGAAACACTCTTCAGTTCTCCTCCTTGCCGTTCCTCCTCTCTGAAACCCCAGACTCCTCGTGGAGAATTCTGTCTGAGAACCATCCTCAGGGCCCCTTGGGATTCTGAGACACCAGGAATTAAGATCTGGGAGGCTCTTAGCAGAAACCAGCAAGGGCCGGGTTTCTCTTACCCAGCCAGGTTCCTGACCCTCAAGGTTGACAGCCTTCAGCACCCACATGCAGGAAGCTGAGGGTGGGCACATTTAGGACCCTGGGGTGGTAGAGGCTGGAGGAGATGGCAGCAGGGGCCTCACTCAGCCAAAGGAAAGGCACTCCTTGGGGCCACGAGGGCTCTGGCTCTGAGAGACTCTTGGGCTTTGGCAGAGCCTCGTCTCTCTGAGCATTTCCTGCGGGCAGAGCTTAGGCTCTGCACCAGGGCAGACAGATGGCTGACAGGCACACTCTTCCTTCCAGTGGCCAGACTGAAGGCACCGTTCCTCAAAGTCGAAGATGAGAGCAGGTGAGTGGACCACCAGACCTACATAGAGGAGAGGTACTCAGGGGCCCCAGGCTGCCATGGGGAGGTCTCATAGATCAGAGGAGCCAATCCCAGCTGGCACTCCTCTTGGTCATGAGTCAGAGGTTAATAATCCTATAGGTGAATTCTTTTCTTATTTTTTTAAATATTTATTTGTTTGGCTGTGCCAGGTCTTAGTTGCAGCACGTGGGATCCAGTCCCCTGACCAGGGATCGAACCTGGGCTCCCTGCACTGGGAGCTCAGAGTCTTGGCCACTGGACCACCCAGGAAGTCCCTGAATTCCTTCCTTTCAAAGCTCTGTGTTTTTGAGTCTGTGATGTTGCATCCAGGCTGTTTGACTCCCCATTTCCCCCATGTGTACACTGACACTCAATATGAAATCATTGCTGGTGTTAGTGCTGGTACAGTCTTTGCTAAAGTGAGGATCTCTGCGGTGCTATTGGGGTTCCCTTGTCAGATCACCTTGTATCAACACTTGACCAAGCCTTTCCATTTGCTGTGTGAAACCCTTTCCTGGTATGTGTTATCTCCTCATAGCCATGGGTAAAACTGCCATGAGAAGAGTCCATCCTCTTCCCAGTGGGGAAACTGAGGTCAGAGACATTAAGGGACACGAACATAGCCACTTTGCTAGTAAGTCTCAGTTTGAGGCTAGAGTCCACATCCAGCCTGGGGCCCTCTCCCCTCTGCCCTGTCTGTCCCCGTGAGGGCCCTTTCTTACCTAGCAGGAGAGTCACATCAATGATAACCTGATGAGCTGTTAGCTACCTGGGTTGTCACTGACTCTTCGGTAAGTACTAGATTAAAAGTCTGTGAAAATCCAGAATTAACCCCAGAAGTTTTTGTAAAGCCCAGGTGTCCCCAGAAGAGATTCCTGGGTCAGAATGCTCTGTGTCCCTCAGCTTTGGGCTGGCCACCAAGAGACCCAGCCCCAGGAGCCTGGCAGGCCTGCCCATGCCTCACATGACAACGGCACACCGGACAGAGTTGGCGCTGGTGGCTCAAAAGCCAGTAGGAGGAATCCAGGGCCAGAAGGAGGCCCTCTCATCTCCCCGTCCAGGCGGGTTGGGGGAGGGGCATGTCCGTCACAGTCCACCTTTCACAACCAGCGGGTACAAATAGTCATGACTGGAACGCTGTGGCCGAGACGCCACTAGGGCCTTAGTGTCTCTGCACATGGAGCTGAGCCTTCTCTCGATCCTTCTTTGCGTGCTGTTCTAAAGCAGGCGCTCTTCAAAACTCAACATAGCCGCACCAGCCTCAACTTTTCAACCTCCTCAGCAGAAACAAAATAACACGGAGGAGGGCGAAAGGCGGGTACCAGGGCTGTGAAGGGCGCCTCCTTCTCCTTCAGGATCCAAGAAGACATTTTATTTTGGCTGTGCTGTGCACTCTACGGGATCTTGGTTCCCCAACCAGGAATCAAACTAGGGCCCCCTGCGGTGGAAGCTCGGAGTCCTAGCCACTGGACTGCCAGATAAGTCCCCAAGAAGACTCATTGGTTAATTTCCTCCTGAGGCTGCAGCGTCTCAATATGCCCCTGGTACCCAGGGCCTGCTTTCCCCTGGAGCACCGTCCACTGCACCCCAACATGGTGTGGTCAGGGGCTGCCGAGTACCCACAGATCACCACGTCTGGCTCCGAGAGTCTCCTGAATGTGAGCTACTTAAGGCAAACGACTCAGTGTATGTCTGACTGCCCAGAACCTTCACTGCGCCTCTCTTTTCCATTCAGAGCACCACGCCTCAGATAGTACAAAGGCCCAGCCCATAGCAAAAATATTCCTCTTCATGGAACAGGAAGATCACTGATCTGGTCTTAACATCCTTGCGTTTAGATTCTGGCATGCTAGAGTTCTCAGAGGTCACTTGAGGGTCGAGAAACAAAATGGAAAGGTGGGAGGAACTAGATCAGAAGTTGGGAGACGTGGCTTCCCATCTGGACTTGGCTGCTTATAGGTCACGAGCCCTTGGGCAAGCCACAGAACCTTTAGGGCTTCGTTTCCTCTTCTGTGATATAAAACATGAAAACACCGTTATTCTGCTCAGCTCAGAGGTTGCAGGATATGGGGGAGGCAGTGATTGTAAACAGGCTTGGAAAGTAGACAGGAAGAGTGTTCATTTAAAATATTAATCTAACCCAGTAAGGCAGATAAGAATGTTGTTCTAGTATTTAAAAGCTGGGCAAGTGAGGGATTTCCCTGGTGGTCCAGTGGTTGAAATTCTGAGCTTCTAATACAGGGGGCACGAGTTTGATCCCTGGTCAGGGAACTAAGATCCCACATGCTGTGTGACATGGCCCTAAAAAGATGGGCAGGTGAGAGTCTGCTTTATTAAGATGGGAATTCTCAGGATTTGGGCTGGCCCCTCTTCCTCGCCTTTTCCCTTCACCACTGGAGTCAAAGTGGAAGTTTTGTGTGTTTCAGGAAGTTTCGTCCTTTCCACCTTCAGTTTAAATCCTTTCCTGAAATTTCTTTTCTGGGACCCAAAGCCACCAGTCCTTTTGAGGCCCCGATGACTCCAAGCAGCTCGCACCATACCAGGTGGGTCTTTCTGGTTCCTGAGTACAAGGGCTGGTTCCAGGTCAAAGTCCTCCCCACTGGGGGCTTGCTGGTCAGCCTGGGGAATGGCCATGTGTTAGCTCCTTAGGCAAAGTCTATTCTGGGAACTTAGCCCAGAGAAGAGGGACACCGGGAGTGTTCATCCGTTTTATCTGGTGTTCTCCATCCATACTGAAGAACTTGACTTGTGTCCAAAGGGCACGAGGCTGGTTTCTGAACCTCAGAGTATAAACCTCCTTTCTTAGAGTCTCCTTGTGAAAGTGAAGTCGCTCAGTCATGTCTGACTCTTTGCAACCCCATGGACTGTAGCTTAAGGGAGTCTCCTTGGGGGCCCGTTAAAAATGCAGGTTCCTGGACTCCCCCGCTGCGGAATCACAGTCTCTGGTGATGGAGCCCCCAGAGCTCCATGCTCCCAGGCTCCCCACGTGGTTTCAGTGCACGTCCAGGTTTGAGGCCTTTGAAGCTAAACATAGCAGGCAGAGGGTCTGGGGGACCTGCCACACTGTGTGGCCTGAAGTGACTTGTAGGCTGCTTGGTACCCCTACTCTGCAGATAGGTGAGTTTGGACCCTTCATTGACCAACGTGCAGAAGGCATGCGGTTCAGGTGATGACCTGGACACCTTCCCAGACCTTTCTAACTTACGGGCCAGGAGACTAGAGGGCAGATGCCCAGCCTGAGGGTCCCCAGTGCCAGGGAGGACCTGTGGTTTCCACCAGCAGACAGGGGCTAAGGGGTCAGGAAATAGTGTGAATGGGAGGAAAAACAGAAGGGACTGTGGCAGTAGATGAAGAGCGGAGGAAGGCGAGGACAAGCCAGGGTGAAGTCCAAGGGACACAAGAGGGGCAGCCCAGCGGCTGCCTGGGCTGGGGCTGCGGGGGTGCTTGGCCTGGGAAGGCCTGGGGATGGCACAGGAGCTGATAAAGGGAAGATGAAGGGTTACAGTGAAGCGTCTGTATTCTTTGCCCATCCTCCAATCTCTAGACCATGAGTCTCTCAGAGAGAGTTTATGGACAGTACATCGTGTACCCTTTGTTCTCTCTCCTCACAAAGAGTAGCCAAATATTCACTGTGCTGGATCTTGCTTTTTTTTCCACCGAATATTTCTTAATTTCCTATTAGTACCTGAAGAGCTTCTTCATTCCCTTTAATCACTGCAGGGTATTCCATGGTACGGATTTACCGTATTTTATTTAACATATGCATGGATGATTTCCAGTCTTCTGTGGTGAATAGCCTTGTTCAGAGTAAATCTATGATTGTTCAAGTATATTTGCAGGACAAATTCCTAAAAGTGGAAATGCCAGGTCAAAGGGTGCCTACATTTATACTTTTGAGAAGTGCAGCCAAATCGCTTTTCGTGGAGGTAATGCCAGGGCACACTTTCACTCGCAGTGGATCAGAGCCCATTTTCCCGTCCCCGTGGCTAAGACAGTGAGCTGTCAGACTTGTGACTTCAGCCAGTCTGATAGGTCAAAACCCATATCTCAGTGTAATGTAATTTTCATTTTTCTCTTTATGAATGAGCTTAACTATGTTTTCCTATGTTGGATCATTTGAATCTCTCTTTTTTTAAATCTCTTTTTGTGTGAACCTTTTTCATAGCCTTTGCCAGTTTTTCTATTCAGTTATTGATCACTTATTGATTTGTAAGGAGCCCTTGGCTATGTTATTAGTTATAAATATCCTCCTCAGTTCCTGGTGTGTTTTTTTGAGTTTGCTTATATTTTCTACCATGCATATATATATTTTTAATTGTTTGTCGTTGAGCTTTTTTTACTGTTTCCTGGGTTTTGTGTCATACTTAGAAAGTCCTTAGGGGAATAGTTTGGACCCACTGAATTTGCTCAAATACCAGTACCCTACAGGCCGTTTAAAAATGCAGGACTGACTACAAGTAATAAATGCTGGAGAGGATGTGGAGGAAAGGAAACCCTTCTACACTGTTGGTGGGGATGTAAATTGGTGTAGCCACTGTGGAAAACAGTATGGAGTTCCCTTAAAAAATTAAAAATAGAGTTGCCATGTGACCCAGCAGTCCCACTCATAGGCGTATATCTGGAGAAAATGCTAATTCAAAAAGATACTTGCACCCCAATCTCATAGCAGCAATATTTACGATAGCCAAGACACGGAACCAACCTAAATGTCCATAAATGGATAAAGGAGATGTGGCGCGTATATATACACACATATATACATGTACACACACAGTGAAACACTGCTCTGCTCAACCATAAGCAAGACTGAAACAATGCCATTTGTAGCAACATGGGTGGATTTAATAGAGATTATGAGTGAAGCAAATCAGAGAAAGAGAGATATCATATCACTTATATGTGGAATCTAAAAAATAATACACATGAATTTATTTACAAAATAGACTCACAGACATGGAAAACAAATTTATGGTTACCAAAGGGGAAAGCAGATGGAGGAGGGATCAGTTCAGTTCAGTTCAGTTCAGTCGCTCATCTTGTCTGACTCTTTGCGACCCCATGGACTGCAGCACGCCAGGCTTCCCTGTCCATCACCCACTCCCAGAGTTTGCTCAAACTCATGTCCATCAAGTCGGTGATACCATCCAACCATCACATTCTCTGTCGTCCCCTTCTCCTGCGTTCAATCTTTCCCAGCATCAGGGTCTTTTCCAGTGAGTCAGTTCTTCGTATCAGGTGGCCAAAATATTGGAGCTTCAACTTCAGCACAAGTCCTTCCAATGAATATTCAGGACTGATTTCTTTCAGGATTGACTGGTTTGATCTCCTTGCAGTCCAAGGGACTCTCAAGAGTCTTCTCCAGCACCCCAGTTCAAAAGCATCAATTCTTCAGCACTCAGCTTTCTTTATGGTCCAACTCTTACATCCATACATGACTACTGGAAAAACCATAGCTTTGACTAGACAAATCCTTGTCAGCAAAGTAATGTCTCTGCTTTTTAATATGCTGTCCAGGTTAGTCATAGCTTATCTTCCAAGGAGCAAGCATTTAATTTCATGGCTGCAGTCACCATCTGCAGTGATTTTGGAGCCCAAGAAAATAAAGTCTGTCACTGTTTCCATCTATTTGCCACGAAGTGATGGGACCAGATGCCATGATCTTAGTTTTCTGAATGTTGAGTTTTAAGCCAGCTTTTTCACTCTCCTCTTTCACTTCCATCAAGAGGCTCTTTAGTTCCTCTTCACTTTATGCCATAAGGGTGGTATCATCTGTGTATGTGAGGTTATTGATATTTCTCCCGGAATCTTGATTCCAGCTTGTGCTTCATCCAGCCCAGCATTTCTCATGATGTACTCTGCATATAAGTTAAATAAACAGGGTGACAATATACACCCTTGATATACTCCTTTCCCAATTTGGAACCAGTCCGTTGTTGCATGTCCAGTTCTAACTGTTGCTTCTTGACCTGCATACAGGTTTCTCAGGAGGCAGATCAGGTGGTCTGGTATTCCTATCTCTTTAAGAATTTTCCACAGTTGGTTGTGATCCACACAATCAAAGGCTTTGGCGTAGTCAATGAAGCAGATGTTTTTCTGGACTTCTCTTACTTTTTCCATGATCCAACAGATGTTGGCAATTTGATCTCTGGTTCCTTTGCCTTTTCTAAATCCAGCTTGAACATATGGAAGTTCTCGGTTCATGTACTATTGAAGCCTAGCTTGGAGAATTTTGAGCATTATTTTGCTAGCGTGTGAGGTGAGTGTAATTATGCGGTAGTTTGAACATTCTTTGCCATTACCTTTCTTTGGGATTGGAATGAAAACTGACCTTTTCCAGTCCTGTGGCCACTGCTGAGTTTTCCAAATTTGCTGGCATATTGAGTGCAGCACTTTCATAGCATCATCTTTTAGGATTTGAAATAGCTTAGCTGGAATTCCATCACCTCCACTAGCTTTTTTCGTAGTGATGCTTCCTAAGGCCTACTTGACTTCACACTTGAGGATGTCTGGCTCTAGCTGAGTGATCACACCATCGTGGTTATCCGGGTCATTAAGATCTTTTCTGTATAGTTCTTCTGTGTATTCTTGCCACCTCTTCTTAATATCTTTTGCTTCTTTTAGGTCCATACCATTTCTGTCCTTTATTGTGCCCATGTTTGCATGAAGTGTTTCCATGGTATCTAATCTTCTTGTAGGGATCTCTAGTCTTTCCCATTCTATTGTTTTCCTCTATTTCTTTGCATCGATCATTTAGGAAGGCTTTCTTACTTTTCCTTGCTATATCAGATGGATATATCAGATAGAGGAAGGATAAATCAGGGTTAACAGGTTGGGATTAACAGATACAAACTACTGTATATAAAATAAACAAGAAGGTCCTACTGGATAGCACAGGGAAGCATATTTACTATCCTGTAATAAACCATAATGGAAAAGAATATGAGAAAGAAAAAAGAACTAAATCACTTTGCTGCATACCAGAAACTAACACAACATCTCAAATCAACTATACTTCAGTTAACAAATCAAAACTCAAATCCAGGACTGAAATTCAAAGAAGTCAGGCTTGAGAAAGATGTGAAAGTCCTCAGGAAGGCACAGCTGTGTGGGTCAAATGACCCTGGCTTTGGGTATGAGCACGGAGCTGGAACGTCATCAGGGATTCTTGCCTGTGGTTTGAGGTGTGTGCGTGGGATCAAGATGGAGCTAAGACGGGGTACTCACAGAGAGGCCTCTCCTTCCTTGCTGCCTCTCCTGCCCACCTTGGACGAGTGGTGCCAACTGTAGGCAGGCCAGTCTGTGCCTGCCCTACTCTGGCCATTTTGGTCCCTCCTCCCCCACTGGCCTGGACTCCAGGCCACAGGGCCGCAGTTCGCTCTAAGGGCTCCAGCAGTGACCGCTTTCCCCCACCCTGTATTCTCCCCAGAGAAGCCAAGGACCAGGAGCCAAGCCGGCGATCGGCTGCCTGCACTGTGCCCAGGAGGAGGAAAGGGTACTGTGAGTGCTGCCAAGAAGCCTTCGAGGAGCTGCACAGGGTGAGCTCCTTCCCCACCACGCAGCTGCTCCCAGACGGTCTCTCCACCCTGGTGAGGTTGGGTGGTCTGCTTATGTCCCACCCCAGCCTAGTCTAACGCCCCGCCTGCCTCCTCTCACCCCGAACAGCATCTCCAGAGCCCCCGGCACCAGGGCTTTGCCCTGGAAGCCCACCTGTACGCTGAAGTTGATCGGATCATCGCCCAGCTGAGCCACAGCTTTGCAGACGTCCCCTTCCAGGCCAGCCTCCCCGGGTAAGCACCACCGTGCCACCCTGCCGCGGGTGGCGGGCATGACTGCCTTCTCAGCTCTCCTGCTGCTGCCCTGAGGTGGAGAGGAACCCTCGGGTTGGCGACAGCAGAGGCCCGGCTGTGGTCCCTCAGGGTCCTTCCTTCCCTTTCTTTTCCTGCCATCTTCTGTTCTGTTCTTTAGGGGGCGGTCAAGGGAAGGCCTTCATTTGGGGCTTCAGCCCATCAGATAAGGAAGGACCCCAACCAGAGCTCCCTTCCTGACACCACAGTTGGGGATGCAGGGGGAGCAATTCAGCTGTCGCTGCTGCTCCTGGCATGTGTCTGGTCATGTGCCTGTCTGGCCTTCTAGAAGTAGGGTGGGGGATTCCTGGATCTGTCCTGTGTAGGTGAAGAGGAGGGTCTTCCTGCTTCTCTAGAAGTTTACCCCAGAAAGGATGGCAGAGGATTTGGCAGAATCCCAGGGCCCTCTGAGCACCCCCGCCCCTGCTGCCCACCAGGGGGCTGTGGCTTCATACCGCACACCCCCAAGTCTCCACCTCAGGCAGCCTCCCTGGGCTCAGGGTGGACAGCCAGGACCGGTGCTGCTTTCTCTAGCCACCAAAGGGCAGCCTCCTCCATGACTGCTTTATTAAACAGAGCAGCCTCTAACCTGTTCCTCTGGCCAGCCCCAACCACAGACCGCAGAGCCAAGAATAGGCCTTTCACCTGGGACCCAGAATGGCAGCTCTCTTCTAAACACCAAACCCCAGAGGGGTAGCACCATACGGGCCTCAACTGTGCCCCCAGCCCGGGAGGACCCCCGCTTGCTCTGGAGTTGAACTCTGTGACCCACTGGGTGTTTCTGTCCCCACAGGCAGCCAGGCTCCTTGGCTTCGGACTGTGACCCTCTGTGTCCTGAGCCTCCGCCTCCCCACTGGCCCTCCCCTCTCAGGGCAGTGTCTCCCTGGAGGAGGAAAGACGATCATCAGCAGGCCCCAGGTGCCACCGAGCATGGTGGGACTGTGAGTGGCATGAAGGCAGCGGCAGAACCTGTGGAGGCTGGCAAGATTCCTGGACCGATAGCAAGCTGCCAGGAGCTGAAGGGGTCAGCTGACAGCTTTGTGGACCCCCCAGAAACCCCAGGGTCTGGAAGCTCTGCTTACCAGGACCTCCTAACCAGCTCAGGACTTGCTGAACTCTCCTCTGGCCCAGAGCTGCCTCATTTTGGCCACAAGCGGAAGGTTCAGTTCCCCACTGGCAGTGCCGAAAAGAGGCCAGGCGCATCCTGGCCACAAGCCTCACTCTTTGTCCCGAGAGCCCCCAGCCCCTGTGGCACCCCCAGCTCCAGTGGCATCAGGACAACCAGCAGCAAGCACCTTCCCCTTCCAGGCCATGAGCCCAGGTCTCTGGCCTCCCTCCAGCCTGTGCGCCACCCACAGGGAAAGACCTGCCTCTCCCTCCCAGGCAGCCCCCCAGTAGGTTGGCAGAGTGCTGGGCCACACAGGCCCCCTGGCCTGGGGGAGGAA
>NW_011491618.1:1856566-1858063 GCF_000754665.1 Bison bison bison | reverse complement strand
CCCCAGGACCCAAGTGTTCTGAGAGTGTCACCCCTGGCCCTGTCTCCCAGCAGGCTGAGCAGCTCTGGGCCAGCTGCCAGCCCACCTGCCCTCAGCTGCAGGCACAGAGCCCCCAGGAGGACCTGCAGAGAGCCCGGCTGCCTCTCCCCACCACCCTCTGCCAGCCGGCGGGCGGACCAGCTGCTCCCGATGGTTCTGGACCTCCCAGCCTCTTCCAGGCCCCTGACTCCCAACCCCAGCCCACCGCCAACAGAGAACTACTTTTATGAGTCCCCGCCCACCCCTGGGCATGCAGCTCTGGGCCAGACAGCTCCCAACTTGAGGGCAAGTTATACGTCAGCTGAGGGCTGCACACCCAGCCCAGGCCGACCAGACACACAAGGAGGAGCCAACCCGGAGTCTGGCCCTGGACGATCATGGCCGAGCTCTAGGTGCATTAGATGGAGCCAGTCCTCCCAGCCACCAGGTCTTTGGGGCTGGGGGCTGCCCTCTCCAGCCATGGATCATGCAGGCGCGGCCAGCTGCTCAGGCCAGGAGGCAGGGGCAAGGTTGGCATAGGGAGGGCCCACAGAGAAGCCAGAGCAGCAGGAGTCCTGGCCTGGCTTCCTGTCCCTCTGCAGGCACTTGCTCAGCCAAGAGGGTTAGTTGTCGGTGTTCCCCACCCCCACCCCAGCCTCCTTTCCCACAAGCGTGTGGCTCTCCTGCTTTCCGAGATGCCTGTGTGTTGTCCCCTCCCCCAGCCCCCCACGCTGGTGCACACAGATCCTCAGGAACATATGAAGCAGAGGAGGGGCTCGGCTGCACCATTTCCAAAGCTCCCTCCCTGCCACACTTACTGGGGGCCCAGCACTGACCCTCCCCTGAGCCCAGGACGTGGCCTCAGCCCCTCTGGGGACCCCTCTCAGCTCTTCCCTGCCGCCTCAGCTCTGGCTGCCCACCCAGAGTTCTGTTCCAGGGTCAGTAGCTCACCTGCCAACTTCTGCATCCCCCTCCTTCCCCAAGGACCTCCCCCCATTTCTTTCAGCTGAGCCATTAATCTGGAGACAGAGATGAGTTTGCTATCGATTCTTTGGCCACTTTTTTTTTTTATTATTATTACATCTTGTACTGTGGTTCTTCTCACCCTTCTCTGCCTCTGTGTTTGTCTCTTTAAATGTTGAAGCTTCCAGAAGTCTGGTGCTATTCTGTATCTCATTTTGGAGGAAGAAACTTGGGCGGAGGGGGCGCCTAGATGCAGGTGAGGACCTGAGTTGTTAGTTTGGAAATAGAACGGCTATGTGTACAATGCTCACAGAAATCAGGTTTGGCCTTTTCATGCCATCCTGCTAAATTTCACAGTTAACCTTGGTTCAGGAGATGTAAAATAAATTTTTTAATATCAAATAGCAAAGAGATGGGGCTGGCGTGTGATGTGTCTTGATCTGCCCTTCAGGGCCTTGATCTGCCCTCCAGGGACCCATGCAGGCTGACAGCCCAGCAGATACAGACAGAACAATG
>NW_011491618.1:1852135-1856397 GCF_000754665.1 Bison bison bison | reverse complement strand
CCCAGAGGGCTCAGGGGAGGTGGGGGCACGCCTGTCCAGTCCGCTCAAGTCACTCGCTGGCCCTGCTGCCCACCTCACGGTTGCCTGAAGCGGGCGTACATGCCACCCACTCCCAAGGAATGAACCAGGGCTCCAGGTCCTCCTCTCCGCCTGGAGCCCAGACAGTAGCTTTTTTCCAGGCTTCATGGGTGCATCTCTTCTACAATTCAGGGACATGCCTCGTCCCCCACTGCCTTTCCCGCGACACTGCCACTTGAGTGGGGAGCTCCCCTGCCCCTTTCTCAGACCTCTGAGAGCCTCACGTGCTATTCACTCAAAGACTGACACACCAGGTCCTGATGCCCTTGTCACCATCTGCCCAGGACCTCGCATCCAACTATATGGCCTTCCCCTCCCATTTCAACAACTTGATGTGACATCTGGACGTCACATCGCTGCCAGGTCAAGCCCCAGCGTTACATCTCCCTGCCTCCAGGTCTCTGTTCCGGCTTCTAGGATGTCAGTTGAGAGAGGAACCCAGGCCACCTGAGCCCAGAGCCAGGACAGCGAGGTGCTGCTTGACACAAGCCCCTTGGTGGCTCCTCCACACGGGCACTGTTCACACCTCCTTCCCCTCCCTTCGTCTCAGCAGATGACCTTGATTCAGCAGGACAGCCTCAGCCTGCCCTGTGTCCCCCCTTCAGTCTGACTCTCAGAGGATGCAGCGTGCCGCTGTCTGCTCTCCAGCCCACCCTGCCAGCCTTGGCAGTGTCCTCCTCCGGCTCGTCACCTCTCCTTCCTTCTGACCGAAAACTCCAGCCTGGAGAACACTTGCATTGATTCAGCAGCTTAAAGAGAGCTCCCTTCTGTTCTCTGGCTACATCTTGCGGTCTACAGCCACTGCCTCCGTGCCCAAACCTCCTGCCCCGTCCAAACCTCCGCAGTGGCTCTACCCGAAGCACTCCGCTAGGATCGTCCCTTCCAAGGTCACCTCAGAGAACCTGATAATGACCAAAATTGGCATCCTTTTCCTTTTTTCCACCTTGTTGGAACCTGGCTCCCCTGCTCCCGCTGACCTCAGGTTCCCCTCCCTCCTCCAGCCTCTGCCCTCTCTACCACGGGCACTGGTTCCCTCAGCAGCCCCAGCCCACAGCCCCCAGCCCTCACTGCCTCTCCAGATGTGAGTCTGGGCCCTTGTTCTCACCTCCCAACTCTGGTTCTTTCAGCAAATTGGTAGCTCCACCCCTGACTCCCTTCTGAGTTTCAGTCTTCACCCATGCTGGGTGAGAAGGCAGGAGATTTAGCCACACTCAACACAAGACCCTTTACTACCCTGGGTCTTGGTTTCCTCATCTTTAAGTGAGGGGCTCATGTGAGATGATTGCAAGGGTCCTTCCTCCAATAATAAAAAAAAGCAACCACCTCCTGTGAATCCCTTGTATGCCTCCTGTTCTACTTGCCTCAGAGGGACTCGCCTAGAACTCAGTCCCTGGGCGAGAACCACTCCCCTGCCCACCCCGTCTTACATCTCTCCCCCTTTCTTGGCAGCCCCAGGCCTTCCTGTCCCCTCTCCCTGCTGACCCTCCTCCCCTTAACCCACCCTGCCTCCCTGCCCTCTCCGCCACCTCCTGCCAGACCACCCTGGGCCATCCAGCCCCTGTGTGCCCACTTTTAGGCCCTGACCTGACCCTTGACAACAGCCAGAATGCTCTTCAAGGCACACCCTCCATATTCTCCATGAATCCTGTAGACTTCAAGTCACGCAGGCCTGAGTTCAAATCCAGGTCCTACCACTCTGTGACTCTGGGCAAACTCCTGAAAGTCAGCTTTCTAAATCTAAGGAACGGAAGTAAGAGTCGTTGCCACCTTACTAGGGAGTCAGAATGAAAGCTTGGTCTTCCCCTGGTGGCTCAGTGGTAAAGACTCCACCTGCCAGTACAGGAGACATGGGAAGACCCCACATTCCCCGTGGGCCACAACTGTTGAGCACACGCTCTGTCGCCCGGGAGCTGCAACCACTGAGCCCATGTGTCACAACTACTGAAACCCGCGTGCCCTATAGTCTGTGCTGCAACAGGAGAAGCCACCGCAACGAAAAGACTGCACACCACAACCAGAGAGCAGCCCCCGCTCGCGGTGACTAGAGGAAGGCCATGCAGCAACAGAGACCCAAGCACAGTCAGAAATAAATATTAGTAAACAAAAATATATTTTAAAAAATTAAATACGTTGGTGAGGTGCGTGGCACATTGTAAACACTCAACAAACGTATTTCAGCCCCCACCAACATACACACACCTGCGAGTCCTCTGTTCTAGAAATTTCAATGGAGCTGATTTTCACTCATTTCCCTCGTTCATGGCTTGCTGACCCAAAGCCCCATCTCCAGTGTAAATCTGTGGATGAAGCCACTAAAGGATTGTATGAGACACCCCATCCCTGAGCTCCCCGACTTTCCAACAGCTGGTTCTCCACAACTCCAGGAGGATCGCTTGCATTGGGCAGAAGTGGCAGGGGAGCACTGTGCTTTTGGGCCTTTGGGTGCACAATCGCAAAGCATGACTCCAATGCAAGAGACACCTGTTTAATCCCCGGTCCAGGAAGATTCCACACGCCTCAGAGCAGCTAAGTCCATGGGCCACAACTATTGAGCCTGTGCTCTAGAGCCCAGGAGCCGCAACTACTGAAACCCGAGTACCCGAGGGCCTGTGCTTCACACGAGAAGCCACCACAATAAGCCCAAGCACCACGACTAGCGAGTAGCTCCCACTCACAGAGAAAACACGAGAAAAGCCCACTCGGCAACCCAAGACTCAGAGCAGCCATAAATAAATAAACAAGTAAACAAAAAGGAGGAGGCCATCCGGCCAGCCAGGAGGGAGGAGACTGAGGCTTCCCTCCAAGAGATGCTCAAATGACAGTAGCAGTCCTCTCCTGGTTGAAAAGGACAGTGATGAACCTTGGGAGGCGGCAGAAGGAACTCCTTGTTCTAGTGCTGCGGGCATTTCCCTACTCCCCGACCCCTCAGTATCATGTCCTCAGTCTCCCCGAGTGCTGGGTAGAGGGGACACCGAGGCCCCCAAGCCATAAAGGAGTCCCTTGGGTTTTGGACAACGGCCAGGAGCTAGTTTCTTCCTCGGGAGTGTTAGGGCGACGTGAACACTGCGAGCTCAGGGTGAGTGAACCCTTGTCACCAGGCGCTGTTCTGAGCTCCAGAGGCTCGTCCACACACTTATCCCTCTGCAGCCCTGTTGGGGAGCACTTTTGAAGCCCCATTTCCCAGGTGAAGAAACGGAGGCTCAGAGAGATTGGAGGACTTGCTCCAGGTCACACAGCTGTTAACCAGGATTGGGACCCTAGTGGGTTTCCTGGAGCCCTTTCCCACCTCTCACCCTGCCTCCTTGCCTGGCACGGCCTCTGCTGCAGGCCTCTCAGACTAGGCGGGGGTCTGGGGGGCCTCTGTCAGCAGGATCCCTGCCCACTGAGCCCCCCCAGGTCCAGGGCAGCAGACTCCCCTCCCTAACCTGCAGCTGCTGCTGGGTGGGACTAGGTCTTCGCCCCGCATCAGCCCAGCTTGGCCCCTGTGCAGAACAATTTGAAGGGAAAATTGGCTGAAGGGCAGGAAGAACTGCACAGGGGAAGGAGGCCCCAGCCTCCTGACGGTCAGGGGCTCCTGAGGGAGGGCTCTGGGGGGGACCAGAGCCTAACAGCTCCCCCAGAGGGTGGCCCAAGGGTGGTGTGAAGATGACAATGGCCACCAACCTCTGGTTTCTTCCGAGTGGGAGAAACAAGCGCTGGGCCGAGGGTCCAAAGGACCCGCCACAGCTGTGAGGTTGTTGGGGGGGGGCACCCCCCAGGAAAACTAACCTCTCTTTGAGGGGGAGGCACAGGCCCTGCCCTCAGGGCCCCCAGTCTAAGGAGAGAACCCATCCTTGGCGACAATCCCCACCCCACCTCTCCTTTCCCGGTCTGAGGAAAGGCTGCCTGCAGCCCCTGACCTCAGCAGGGAAGTTGGGTGAGGGATCTGAAACAAGCCTTCTGATTGGGCAAGGTGCGCAGCTGGCATCAGAGCTAACCCCGAGGACAAGATTCAGGGAGGGGCCTCAGGGCAGGGAGTGGGATATGGTCAAGGGAAGGTCAAGATGTCCAGCTGGGCTTGTTCAGAGCTGGGAACCCAGGGAGATAAGGGGCTATTGGAGGCCAACAGTCCATACACTTGAGCACCAGTGGAGCTGGTCCAGAAAGCTACCAGAGACGTGTCACTCAGGGTCAGCAAGTTCTCC
>NW_011491618.1:1850395-1852035 GCF_000754665.1 Bison bison bison | reverse complement strand
CATGTTCTCCCCAACAAGCAGCCCCAGGAAACACGGCCACAGAGTCAGGACTGTGCCTCAGCCTTGGGGGTCAGGGCCACAGACTGGGGTCTCTGTGTGGTTTTGGGCATGTTGGGGAGGGGGATCCAGACTATGAAATGACAACCCCACCTCTCCTGGGAGGCCCTGTAGCATGGTGAGGGTAGGGTACTACAGGCTCACCCTGGTGAGTGGGGGTGAAGGGTGGGCTAGATGGAGTAGATGGGCCAGTCCCTTCTAAGTCCCAGACAGAAGGCAGAGGTGAGGATACGGGGAGGAAGGGGAACTTGAAGAATGGGATGTGCCTCTCACCACCCAGCTGTTTGGGAAACTCTTGCAGCCTCTTGGAGCCTTAGTTTCCCCACCTGTAAAGTGAGAAGCATGGTCTCCCCATCCTGGATAATTGTAGGTTTCCAGGGAATATCACACAGTAGGTCCTAATTCCCCAGAGCCCATACATCCTGGAGGAGGTTTCCAAGATGTCTCCAGGATGAAGGAACAATCAACTCAGGCTTGCTGAGCATCTGGGTCTGGAATGGCAGGTGGTTGGATGGGGGGAAGGGGAGTCGCCCTGTTCCCAGCACTGATGTCAGAGCCTCCTGGGAAATCGCCTTCTCACTTCTCCTGGGCCTAAAATAGAGCTGGGGGGTGGGGTGGGGTGGGTGCTGTCACAAGCTAAAGGCAGCACCCTCCCTGACAGAGTCCCTGGGTCCCCAGGGAAGCAGAGGACCCAGCAAGGGGCTCCCTGTGTCCACTCCTGTTCCTTCCTCAGTGACCTGTGCTTGCCCATTGTGGGGGCAAGGATGCTCTGGTCTGGGGCACAAAGTCAAGGCGAGGCCTCACCAGTGGACCTCATGTCTTACCACCTCACCTTACCCCATCTTTGGCTCCTGGGACCCCGTAGCAGGGGTCAGACATCCCGAGCCCCAGTGGGAACCCATCTTGCTTGGGAGTCTGGGAGCTAAGCTGGGGGCCCAGCTGGGGAGGTAGGCACAGAGGCCAGATGGTCTGTAGCCAGGGCAACCTAGTCTGGCAGAGAGGGGAGGCTGTGGGCTCCAGAGGTATCTTCTGCTCCTCAAAGATGTGGACTGCCAAAATGGAGGGACAGAAATGGGACACACTACCATCATGTAAATTACCTGGCTAGTTATGTATTTGGGGGAAGGGGAAAATATCAGGGTACCCTGTGTGAGGCACTCAGCCCAGAGAGGGGAAGCCAACCTCCTCGGAGGTCGGCAGCAAAGCCAGAAGACCCTGGGGTATCATCCATCCAAAGAAGGAAATTGCTGGATAGAAAGGGGTCTGGTTTGAGAAGACCCCCAATGCCCTGCTCGGCCACGGGAGATCCCAAAGGCCGGAGCCAGCTGCGGGCCACAAGAGCCCCTGCCCTTCACTCCTGTCCCTGGCTCCCCAGCCTTCGGTGGAGCGGGGCGCTTGGGGCTGGTTCCAAGGAAGCCCCCTCCTGGGTTTGAAGCCGGAGCTGGGAGCACCGAGGCAGGGCAGCCATGGATCTGCCCCAGAGGGGCCATCTCCGGCTCAGAACCCGGGGGTCCCTCTGTACCCCGCCTCCCGCCCCCTAAGAACCGACGGGTCCTCGCAGGTCTCCAAGCAAGGGAGGCTGA
>NW_011491618.1:1840507-1849577 GCF_000754665.1 Bison bison bison | reverse complement strand
GCACCCCCGGGATCCAAGGGCCACAGCAGAGTGGGGGAGGGGCGTGCCGTACCCACCCCGTGCCCTGGTCTCTTGCCCCACCGGTGGGCATCCGTCTGCAGCCATGGCCTTCTCTCCCCAGGTGTGGGGACCTGGGGTCCTGCTGGAGCTCTGCGCTGGAGGGTCTCTCCACACTTGGGGGGCCCGGAAGCCCCGGAGATCACTGAGCCCAGCCGTCTGGTGGGGGAGAGCTCCGGGGGAGAGGTCCGAAAGCAGCAGTTGGATACCAGGGTCCGCCAGGAGCCTCCGGGCGGCCCGGTGAGTGGGGCGGGCGGTGAGGCCAGGGGGCTGAAGCAGGCCTTAGAGCCCAGGGGCGACCACGGGGCAGCCTGGGCTTGGGCGCCTCCCCTTCCGTGCAATGGGCTACCCAGAGGGTGCTAGAACCCACTAGTGGGAGCACCTGCCTGACCCTCTCCAGGCCCCCTCCCGTCAGGGTGGGGATTCCCTGCCTTCAGAGGACCCAGAAGGCCCCGGGCTCAGTCCAGCCTTGGTCAGCCTTCCACCAGCCCCCTCTCCTGTCCAAAGAAGCGATGCTACACCACATGGAGCTTGGGGAGGGCAGTGAGAGGCAGGAGGAAGTCAGCTGTTCGGGCTCCTGGGTTTCTGCCACAGCCACTGTCAATGGGCTTTTGGAGGGACCAACGTAGTGCTTACTTCTGCCTCAGTTTCCCCCTGTGCACTGATAGAACCGCTGTTCTCCTCCCCATTCTTACTGTGGGTGGGGCCTTGGGAAAATGTTCGAGGCCCCAGGCTCACTCACAAATGCCAACTCCACTCACCCCCTGTCCCTTTCAGCTGCCAGGCCCCTCCTGCCTCCCTGAGGAAGGTTAGAAATGAAGGAGATTAATTGCAATTAATAATTAATTAATATCATGTGAATAATAATCACCCAGATGGAATATTCATTCAGCACGCCTCGGCTCTCTAGGAGCTTGAAGCTGAAAGTTAGCCAGGCCAACAGGGGCGGTGAGGGCGGGATGGTGAGGCCTGGCAGAAACAGGAGGAGTAGAGAGACTCAGAGGAAGGGTACCACCAAGGTCTGGGAAGTTTTGGCAGCTGGGAGTGGTGGGAGGTGAATCGAGCTGGGCAGAGAGAGGAAGGAGGGAAACGGAGGCTAGCATTATGGACATCTGTCAGACTGGCATCTGGCCCTGCCTAATGTACTTGGTTAAAAGCCCTTAGGGGGGGTGGAGGGGGCCGTGGGGGTGCAGGGGAGCTAGTCGGGAAATGGAATGGAGCAGGAAGGCAGCATGCATAATAGATGGACCATCACTCAGGGCAATGCCTGAGAGAGCAGGGGAGGGGGTGTTTAATGGTCCTGAGCAGGGAGGCCTGGGAGAGGGGCAGAGGGGAGGGGGAGAAGAAGGTGGGCTAGAAGGGAGGGTAAGGGGATGGAGGCTGCCCAGGCTCCCTGGCAGGTGGTAGATGGGCAGTAGGGATGGTCCCAGGGCCAGGGATGGGGTCATCCTGGCTGGGTTTGGTCCTCAGTCCAACTTTCTCCCCTGGTGGCCCCCTGCTTGTGAACCATGGCTGGGAGCTGACTTCTGTTGCAGGCTTCTGGGTCTCCTGATTGGTATCATAGGGGATGTCCAGATTGTAGGAGGGGCTGTTGCCACAGTGGGATCAGAGGACAGGGATGAGGGAAAGCTGGGGGGCCAGGGAGGAATGAAAAGTGGGTGCTCCTTCAGCTTAGTCCTTCCTGAAGAGAGAGTCACAGGCAGGATTCTGAGGTATGGTGGTGCCTGTGACAGAGGGGAGGTCAGGATGGGCGCAACTAGACTGTACGGGATGCACAGAGGATGGGGGAATCTCTTTGGGTATTGCTCTGCTGGGTGAGTGGCTGGCATGTGTGCCTGACCAAGTCTGAATAAGCCAAACAGGGTGTCTGGAGGGCAGGAGTGGAGGGTTCTGTGGATCTGTGGGGCAGTGGTCACAGTCACCTCCAGTGGGGATCTCCCTCCCTTCCCTTGGAGCTCACCTCAGCCTCCCCAGGAGACTGACTCATTGCCCTGCCTTGTGGGTACTTGTTTCCCCTGAGGTGGACTTCTCACAACTCTGTAAGGCGGGTAACTTTTGTCTACCCATGTTGCAGATACGCAAACTGTGGCTCGGAGATGTTAAGTAACTTGCCCAAAGTCAATGAGATCTTTAAATATATCTATATATCGATATATCTATATATAAATATATCTATATATCGATATATAAATCTGGCTACACCAGGTCTTAGTTGCAGCATGAGAACTCTTAGAGCTGGCATGTGGGATCCAGTTCCCTGACCAGGGATTGAACCCAGAGCTTTAGGAGCACAGAGTCTTGGCCACTGGATACCAGGGAAGTCCCAGTCAGTGAGACCTTTATCAGTGGAGTGATTTTCTCCAAGACCAGGGCTCTTCCCATGGTGCCGTTCTGCACTCTCTGGATTTAGGCACAGGTGGCACTTTCCAACCCTACCCAGCACAAGGTGGAGGAGGACCAAGGGAGACAAGATGAGATTTCTGGAATATTCCCTCCTCACCGGAATGCCTCCCGCTCCCGCTGGGCATTTCTCCCTGGAGCACTTTTGGCCTCAGAACCTCAGGGGCTCTTGGTGGAGCCTGCGCAGCCCTGAGCCCGGTGTCCCAAAGGAAGTGCCCCCCAACCCCTGCCACTGTGTGGTTTTGTCCAACGTTCTTGCACCCATCTGGGACCTCAAGCAAAGCAAGTTGTTGGGGCAGCAGCAAGATCTCCATCTGCTATGGGTCACATGGCGAGTTGGGAGATACATGCTGGCTGGCAGGGTGGGATGGGGGATCCGGGGTGCTCACCTGCTCCAGCCTTGGGCTGGCCACTGCACCTTTCTGAGGCCTAGCTTCTGGATCCCTCAAATCAAGATGATGAGAACGTTCATCTCAGACCCACCCACTTCCAGGAGGTGGTGATGGGGAAAGTCCTGACTTTTGTGAGTGGGGACCAGGGAGAGGGAAGCTGACCAGGGAGAGGGAAGCTGGCCAGGAAGGAATTAGAAGCTAGAGAAATTAAAGCTTAAATTTACTGGGCCCTTGGTGGGACAGACACTGTTCTGCCTTTGTGTCTTATTAATTTATTACATCCTCAACCCAGTTCCAGGAGGTGAGGATATTATTATTCCCATTTCACAGATGAGGAAACAGGCACAGAGAGTGAAGTACTCCAGGTCACACAGCACTTAAGTAACATGGCCAGACTGATTTTCAGGGCAGCCCTCTTAGCCAGTGCGTGCTGGCCTCTCACTCAGGGGTACAGCAAAGAGGGGGCCAGGGGCCTCTGCCCTCTTTGCCACAGCTCTCTTCAACACCTCACTTCTGTCCAGTTTGCAAGCAGGCTGGGCCTAGGGCCAAGAGGTGGGGGAGCTTCTGGAAGTGCAGAAACTTGTGATCAGCGGGAGGCTGCAGCTGGGAGTGAGGTGGAAGAGTGAGCTGGGCTACAGTGTACAGTCGAGCTGGTTGTTCACTGCACAGGGGTACCTGGGTCAGTGGGCTGAATGAATTGGAGGCTATATGTGTTCTGAAGGGATCAAGCTGCTATGTGGGCTGTGCCTCCCCCTGGAAAAACCCAGCCTCCTTCAGAACAAAACAGAGGGCAAGATGTGAGTTAGTGAACAGAGGGGTGAAGGGTCCCAGGGCCGTGAGTCAGCTGGAGGAGGGGACCTCAGTCACTGGGTTGCGCTCCTGTGAGGGCTGTCCCGACCATCAGTTCCCACCTGGAAGCCCTTGACCAAGGGTGTGTGCTGCGGTGTTCATGCTGTCTTGCTGAAGAGGGTTGGGGGGCAATTAAGCAAGCCTTAGTTCCCCTGCCCTTGCAAGATGGCAGTCATGGGCAGGGAGCCATAGGCTGTGCCTGGAGCCCTAGCACCTGCCCTGGGCCAAGGCTGTGCTGTGGTTTCTGCGGCCAAGGTCACAGCTCTGCCCTGGGGTCAGAGGCAGGAGGGGGTTCCTGGAGGAGACTGGTGGCTGGAAGCCAGGGCTGGGATCTGTGCTGAGTCCAGCTTGCTCCAGGGAGGGCCATGAACCAGCCCTGCCTTGAGATTGGGCAGAGAGAATTCATTCAGGAAGCTCAGTTTCCCTTTGAAAGGCTACACCTGTGGCTTGAGGCAGGACAGCTTCTGTGGGTCCTGGCTCCCCTGCTTCTGACTGAGTGACCTGGGCAAGCCTTCTGAACCCTACCTTCCCCACCCATGAGATGGGGGTAACAGTGGTCCCTGCTTTGCCAGACTGCTGGGAGGATTAGAGGAGATGATGGGTGTCAGGTGTCCTGGGACCCGGCAAGAGCAGATGTTCAACATCTGTCAGGCCTGCCCTCCCTCCCGGGCCAGGTGTGGCAGGAGCGCTGGGTGCCAGAAACAGGAGCTAGGGTGTTTAGGGTTACCTGTCAGACTCCAGGCAGGTTTGCGGGGTGGGGGGGCAACATGGCAGGCGTCTTGAGTCCTCTCCAGCCAGACTAACCTGTGGACTTGGCCTCACCTAAGCACCCTCCTGATTGTCTAGAGGGACCCAGCTGCCCAGACTCTGTCCCCAGAGAGACTAATGACCCTATAAGGAAGTGACTCTGTCTTCAAGCATTTAGGTCAAATTCCATTATCAGAAATTGGCCCAACTGTGCTCACTCCCCAGGACTCCCATGGTCCTGCTGAAAAGTGGAGCCTCATTGCATCTTGAGTGACCAGGGCAGGGAACGGCGGGGGGGATTTCTCCCAGGTCGGGGCTCCTGCCTCTCTGGCTCCTCCCCATCTGCTACCACCAGCCCACATGGTTTATCCAATTCCTCAAAGCTCAGTTCCGCTGGAACATTGACACTTCTTTCTTCATTTATTATTACTAACCCTTGTGAGGTGGCTCAGACGGTAAAGAATCCACCTGCAATGCGGGAGACCTGGGTTCTATCCCTGGATTGGGAAGATCCTCTGGAGAAGGGAATAGCTATCTACTCCAGTATTCTTGCCTGGAGAACCCCATGGACAGAGGAGCCTGGAGGGCTGCAGTCCATGGAGTCGCAAAGAGTAGGACATGACTGAGCGACTAAGCACAACCTTTGTGAGAATAACATGTTAAAGAGGGCTTTCCTTTAGTCCTCATGACAACATCATTTTACCAGTGGGGAGACTGAGGCTCAGAGAGGGTAAGCAGCTCACTCATTCTTTCTGATGCCTTTCCTACAACATAAGTGTAGGGGCTCCTGGGCAGGAAAAAGGGCGGGTGCATCTGCAGCCCCAGGAGCCTACGTGCCACCCCTGTGAAAAGTTGAATCAGTGACCAAAGAAATCAGTGTGCCCGAGGGTCCAGGAATAGAGGGGAGCAGAGCCCTGTCAGAAGATCTGCTAGGGAAGAGATAGGCTACCCACTCCAGTATTCTTGGGCTTCCCTTGTGGCTCATCTGGTAAAGAAATCACCTGCAATGTGGGAGACCTGGGTTCAATCCCGGGGTTGGGAAGATACCCTGGATAAGGGAAAGGCTACCCACTCCAGTATTCTGGCCTGGAGAATTCCATGGACTGTATAGTCCATGGGTCAGAAAGAGTCAGACACGACCGAGCCACTTTCACTTCACTTCAGAGCCCTGTCGGCTGGGTGGGTGGAGGCTTGTGGTCACAGATGAGGGTGAGGAAGAGAAGGTCCTGGAAGAGATGGAGGTTCAGAGGGAGGGGTTCAGGTTGCTGTGTGAGGAGTAGCACCTGGATGTTCGAATTTTGGGGCATTTGGGAACCAGAAAGGCCTTTAACCTCCTCCCCCCCAGGACTCTCCAAGACTCCTCCCCAAGATTCTACACCTCCCCATAGGTGTAGAGAGGAGCCCTGGCACCTGTATTGTCATTCTAGAACTTCAGCAGGGTCTTTACCTCCTGACCTCTGCATTCTATCTGGTGGTGGGCAAGCGGATTCCTGGAGAGTGGACCAACTGGCAACAGGGAAACCTCGGGGTGGGCAAGGTCACCGCAGCCAGGTGGTCACAGAGGCTGTGAGCAACAGGAACACCAGCCTGAGGGTGAGCCTTGACCCAGTACCTCCCCAGTGTGGCCCTGGGCCAGTCACCTCCAAGTATCCCTCCCTGGCACTTATAAAATGAGCACCAGACGGCCCGGGCGGGTTGAGATCAAATGAGCCTGAGCATGTGGGAGCCAGTGGCCGGGGAGCAAGAGGCAAGTTCAGGGCACAGGGTGGAGGCCTGGTCGGCTGTCACCAGCAGCTGGGTGCAGGGGAGGACAGCAGTCAGGGACACTAGGGGCTCCCAAGGGAGGGACTGAGGGATCACAGGAGAGGTCGGGGACGGGCCAGGCTGGGGCAGGAGCCCAGCCATGCTAGGAGCAATTGGGTTAATAGAACATGAGCTGAAATCTTAACTGAGGGTGGGCTGGGGGGGTTAGGACTCTGGTGCCAGCAGAAGCCCCCTTCCAGCCACCTGGGGTACAGAGGTCCTGGGGACTGAGGTGGGTTTGCCTGATCTTTCCCTTCCTGCAAACAAAGGGTGTCCCCATCGTGTCCCCCACATCGGCCAGATCAGGCAGACCTGTACAACTATGCACTTTCCCTCCCCCTTGTCCTGGGCCTGCCTCCCAGCCCCCACAGCAGCCCTGCACTGCCCCAGGTCCCCTCCTGGCCTGAGCCCTGTGTCCTGCTGGGACACAAGACACAAGCTGCTGGGGAGGTGCCCAGCCCCCATTTAGGCCCTGCCAGGTGGGGAGGGAGCCAAGGCCTCGGCAGGCTGCAGATGGGCTGAGGACAGAGAGGACCTGGGGTCTGCTCCCCCACTGATGTGGCTGTCTCCAGAGGGGGTGGTCAGCTTGGTCCGCACAGAGAGAGGGGAGCCTGGTGGGTTAGCTCACCGACTTCTTAAGTGGGGGAGATTCTGCAAGCACCAGGGTCGCCCCTTCCAGAATCCTCTGAGCCCAGACAGCCTCTGCCACACAAGCCAACCTCACAGGCTTGCATCTAGGCTCCTCTTACCATTTTCAGGGGAAAAAGTCTGAACTCAGAGAATTTGCTGGATTATCCTTGAGGCCACCAGCTTCCCAGAGTGGAATCAAGGCAAGGGGCCTGGACAGGTTGCTCGCCTGGGTGGCCAGCATAGGAGCAGGGACAGAGGCTTGTCCCTGGGCCAGAATGAACAAGTAGAAACAGACCTAAAGGCAGGAGAGAAAAGAGTGGTCCAGACAGGAATGGGTGGGGAAGGCAGAGAGGGTTTAAGTCCCCCAAGGGGAGAGGGAGGGCAGGGATGGGCCAGACCAAGGAGGTAGGGTACTGGGGACAGAGCTGGTCGGGGCCCAGGGACAGGGGAAAGCAGAGGTGATCCAGGCCAAGGTGAGGAGGAAGAAGCAGTGGCTCCTTGTCCTTGACTTTCTATTTCAAGTCTAATCGATGCTCTAGGGGCTCAGGATGAGGCTTGGAGCTTCAGTCAACCTGGGATGGGGTGAGTCCGTGTCCTTGGGGCTCAGAGGGCTCCCGACCCAGGCTCTGGCCCTTCTGCACTCTCACCCTGATTCCCAGGGCCTCTCATGGACACTGGGCCACTTCTACCTTACCTCACCTTCCAGGTAAAAAGGCCCCAGAAGCTGATTCCTGAGGCTTGAGTCCCAGCTCTACCACTTCTTAGTCTTATGACCATGGGCAAGTTAGTTAGCCTCTCTGTGCCTCAGTTTCCCCATATGTCAGATGAGGATAACAGTAGCATCTATTCCATTGGGTTGTTTGTTGAGAAGATCGAATATGATGATTCTTAAAGTAGTTTAGGCTCCCCAGGTGATGAAGGGGTAAAGAATCCATCTGCCAATCCAGGAGATGCAGGGGGTGCAGGTTTGATCCCTGGGTTGGGGAGATCCCTTGGAGGAGGAAATGACAACCCACTCCAGTGTTCTTGCCTGGAAGATTCCATGAACAGGAGACTGGCGGGCTACAGTCTATGGGGCTGCAAAGAGTTGGACATGACTTAACGACTGAGCACGCACACACGTAAAGTATTTAGAACAGTGCCTGGCACATGCCAAAGGCTCATGAAGAGTAGAAGTCTAGGCAGTTGACCAGGAAGCCGCCTCGCTCCAGGCTACAGGGTTTTGTGACACTGGGGCTCCCCTCCTTCTTGTAACCTACTCCCCCCAAAAAAAGACAGCCAACAAACTTCCTCACATCTGTACAGCTTGGTGGTGGGCCCCTCATCTGGGGATCTGGATTTTACCCTTCTTGAATGGACGGGCATGAGAAGAAGGCTCCAGCCTTGCTTAGGCCCTTCTCCTGCTTCCAGATCTCTTGTAAGACCTAAGGCTTGCGGTGGGCATGGGAGCTGAGAAGGCCGACTCCCACTCAGCCCAGACTCTCCTGCCCCTTCTTATCTCAGGGTCGCTTTCCTTCCAGGCTCACTAGCTTCAGCTCTGGAGCCCCCACCCCCCACAGTAGCTGGGCGCCCAGGCCTGGGAGGGCAGCCATCTTGCTCAGGCCTGGTACGTTGCCATGACAACCTGGAGCCTCCCAGCCCCACGGCAAAGGCCCCTCTGAAAAATTTATCGGGAAAACTTCCGTGTTTAAAAATTAACCATGGGATTGAAATATTAAAGATGAGCTGCTTTGGGCGAGGCAGAGGGCAATGGACTTGAGGGTAGAGGAGCCAAGTTCTTTCCTCCAGACAGACTGGTATTTGCCCATCACCCCAGCTTCCAGTGGCCCTTCGATCAATTCTAACCCTGTCTGGAGCGTACAAAGCCTCCTCCATAAATGGAGGCTGGGGCCAATGTAGGGAGGGGGACATAGGGAGGAGCTGAGGGACCTGCTTCAGTGGGGCCCAGGGGTCACACTGCACCCCATCTCCTGTTTGCCTCTTTCCCATGGTACTTCTAGGGGTCTCCCTTTAGTCTACCTGGGAGTGGGGGTGGCCCTGCCAACAGCAGGGAGGGTCTGGTGTGAGGCAGTGGGCAGGCTGAGCTGCCTTGGTCCTTCCCTGCTGCTCCTGTAGACTGGCTCCAGGGAGGCACCTACACCAGAGAGCATGGGCTGGCACCCAGAGAGCAGGGAGGTCAGTGCCTAAGGATG
>NW_011491618.1:1836155-1840407 GCF_000754665.1 Bison bison bison | reverse complement strand
CCTCAGGAAAGGAACAGGGTCTTGGAGGAAGATGAGCTTGGAGGAAAGCATCTTCCCTCCAAATCAGTGGTCCCCACAGCTGCCGGGGCTGGGCCATCCCCTCCCCAGGGCTGCTCCCTGTACCCGGGTTTCCCTGGCCCCTCAGTTCCCACCTCCAGGCCTCCTCAGGTCGACTCCCCTTCTGCCTTTCCTCCTTTCTCCCAGCCTGTCCATCTGGCCCAGGTGAGCTTCGTCATCCCAGCCTTCAACTCCAACTTCACTCTGGATCTGGAGTTGAACCAGTGAGTGTGGCCTGGAGTCCAGGGGCTGAGCACTCCGCGGGTGGGCAAGGCATGGCCTGGGCTTGTGTGGCTGTGGGGGCTGGGGGCTGAGCTGGGGCAGGGGGCCTGGATCTGAGAGGGGTTGGGTCCCAAGCAGGACCCAGCCCCACCTTGACCCCCCCTTCCTCCTGCCCGCTCTGTTCCAGTCACCTTCTCTCTTCACAATACGTGGAGCGCCACTTCAGCCGGGAGGGGCTGACCCAGCACAGCACTGTGAGTGCCTTTGGAAGGGGTCAGGGAGGTGGAATGATGGGGAAGGTGGTCGGTGGAGGTGGGCTTGGGGGTATACTCTGCACTGGGGATTGGCCTGGCCCCTCCAGGATCAGAGTCCGGGCAGCCTGTCAAATGGTGTGGAGCTCTGAGCTCCCCTTGCCCAACTCCAGGGGACAGAGCCCCAGCCAGCCTGTCTGCCAGCCTGGAGACATTTCAGGACCCCCTAGTGCTCCATGGCCGGAATCTTGCTCAGCACCAAGGCTCCAGGAATTCCTGGCTCCCTGGGACCCCAGGGTCCCAGGCCCGAAGGCCCAGGGTGTGTGAGCAAAGATAAATGAGTGTCTATAAATAGCCTCGGCCCTCCCCCTCCAGCTTGTTCAGTAACTGGAGCACAAGTAATTCTGCAGGAAGCAGAGGCGAGGGGGTGTCAGTCCCGTCTGACCCACGAGCCGAGCAGGGAGGACACACGCTGCTCAGTCCCTCACAGACCGCAGACCACGTGACCAGGGTGGTCCATGGAGGCTGTGGCATCTGTGAACACACTATGTGTGAAATGGTGTGTGTGTGTCGGGAGTGAGCCCATAGCTTTCATCTGATTAAGCAAGCTGATCCATGGTAAGCACTTAGAACACTGCCTGGCACACAGTAGGTGCTATGTGAATGTCATTTAGTCTTCTCAAAGAGGTCTGTGACCCCTGTACCAGCCCCAGTTCATGGTTAAGAGGCACTGATGTGCTCCAGGGTCCTCATGTTGTAGATGAGGTAAGGGAGGCCTAGAGAGGGCTAGGAACTTGTCCAGGGTGAAACAGCCAATTAGGAGCACAGCCAGAGCAGAGCCAGACTCCAGGTCCCCAGATTTCCAGCCACCTTCACACCACACGGGCAGCTTCAGTAGCCCTCACGCATCCTCCTGCCTTCATGCTGGGAAGGGGGCATGTCCATCACGCTCTCTGCTCCCCTAGGGTGCTGGAGACCACTGCTACTACCAGGGGAAGCTCCGAGGGAACCCCCACTCCTTTGCTGCCCTCTCCACCTGCCAGGGGCTGCAGTGAGTGTGGGGAGGGGCTGGGTGGTGGGAGGAGCCTCCAGGCCTGGGGCTGGTGGGGACGGTGGAGAGCTGCGTTTCTCTCACTGCAGTGGGGTCTTCTCTGATGGGAATTTCACCTACATCGTGGAGCCCCGAGAGATGGCCGGGCCTTGGGAAAACGCCCAGGTGAGCCCCTCCCGACTCGTCGTCCCAGTGGCTGTCATCTCAGTGGCTGCGGCTGCCTCCTTCCCCCCCAACCCTCCTCCACCTTGGTAACCTCAGCCTCACTGCCCTTTGCAGCGACCCCAGCTCTGGTTCCCTCCTCCTATGCCCCCCAGCTCCAATGTCCCCTCTGTCCTCCAAGTAACCTCCCACCAGGCTCCAGTGTCCTTTGCCCCTATCTCTCAGGGCACCCCCAGGTCTTGACCCTGGAATCTGAGCATCTGGGAGACCAGATCTGACATGGGAGCTCCGGCCAGTGCTGGGTCACCCTGGGGTGGGGTGGGGGGAAGGGCAGGAGATGTCCCCCCACAATGCGGTTCAGAGCAGACCTGGCCAGCCCCCCCAAGAACTCATTTCCCCTCATTGCAGGGACCCCTTCCCCACCTCATTTACCGGACCCCTCTTCTCCCAGCCCCCCTCGGATGCAGGGAGCCAGGTAAGGGAGGGAAAGCGGGGCTAGGGAGGGGGCCGGCTGTGCCCCCCTCACCGGCACCCTCCCCCCAGGCTGCCTGTTTGCTGCCCCGGACCATCCTGCTCCTCTGAACAGGCCAAGGCTGAGAAGGAAAAGGCAGGTACGGGGGCCCGCACAGACTCCCACTGCAGAGACCTCGGGCAGTGGTCCAGACAGGATATCCCCATCTGTAGCTGGGGCAAAGGAGGGCTCTGACTGATGTGGTTGGAGGTCAGAGAACACCCCTGGGAGGAAGCCCCCCACCCCACTCCCTAAGGCTAGTGTCTGCACACATCCCCGTCCTGGGCAAACCGAGGCTGCCTGTCCCATATCAAGGCTGGATGGGGCCCATCCAGCCAGTGGAGAGCTGGTACTGTTCCTGGCTGGAGCCCAGCTGCTCTAGAGTCTGTCTGCAGCTTGACCAGACGTGGAGGGAACTGATTCCAAGTGCCCACCCTCCCCCTAGGTCCGCCGGGGCCACCCTACAGTGCACAGTGAGACCAAGTACGTGGAGCTGATTGTGATCAATGACCACCAGCTGGTATGTTCCCAGGCAGAGGGGGCGGTGACTTTGGGAGGAGGGACTGGAAGCAGCCCAGCCCTCTGCCCACCCTCTTCTTTCCCAGTTCGGGCAGATGCGGCAGTCGGTGGTCCTCACCAGCAACTTTGCCAAGTCCGTGGTGAACCTGGCAGATGTGGTGAGCAGCCCTCCCTGCCTTCCCCTCTCCTCCCACGCCCCACACTAATGCACATGTCCTTGGGGTGAGCGCTCAACGGCATAGGCAGCCTCTGACCCCAACTTCCTGCACGGACAGATTGACCTCCAACCCCCTCCTCATCTTCTCCCTTCTTGGCACAGATGTACAAGGAGCAGCTCAATACCCGCATCGTGCTGGTTGCCATGGAAACGTGGGCAGATGGGGACAAGATCCAGGTTCAGGATGACCTCCTGGAGACCCTGGCCAGGCTCATGGTCTACAGGCGGGAGGGCCTGCCTGAGGCCAGTGATGCCACCCACCTCTTCTCGTGAGTCCCCCACTCCATGGACCCTGCCAGCTTCTGTTGATCATTGCAGATCACAGAGTTACTGAACATGGCTCTGGGCCAGGTGCTCTTGCAGGGCGAGGTGACTGGGATCCCCTTGTACCTGCCCTTGCAACAGTGGCTGGTCATCTTCCCCTGCCTCTTAGGCTGAGGCCCCTTTTCCCTACCCTGTGACCTTCCTTTGCCCATTACCTCCCCTTCACCCTGCTCCCCCTTTCAAATGGTCCCAGCATCCCTTTCTCAGGGACCCAATGCCCTGGTATGGGAGAAAAATCTGATAAAAGGTCCTTGCAATTAGAGATTACCTATTAGAAATCCTTCATTTGGCTTATGGGCAAATGAACCCAAAAGGGGAAAGGGCTTGCCTGAGTCACACAGGCTGACATGGAGGGCACTGCTCATCACCTCCCCATGGAGGGGCTCTGGTATGGGGGCTCACCTGTCTCCCCTCACAGCCCAGGCTAGCCACCAGGGAGAACAGGCTAGCCAGTTCTCCTGGCAACCCTCTCTCTTCCAGGGGCAGAACTTTCCAGAGCACCAGCAGCGGGGCTGCCTACGTGGGGGGCATCTGCTCGCTGTCTAGGGGAGGGGGTGTGAACGAGGTAAGCTGGGTGGGGGCGTGGCTGGGGTGGGGGGTTGGAGGGAGGGGGCTGCGAAGGGCATGAACATTGTGCCTTTTGGAGGGATGTAGACATCTTTGGGTTCCATCTTCTTCACCCCAAGTATGACAACATGGGGGCCATGGCGGTGACCTTGGCCCAGACGCTGGGGCAGAACCTGGGCATGATGTGGAATAAACACCGGAGCTCGGCAGGTATCAGTGAAGACCCTCACCCCCAGCCCAGACCCACATTCTAGAAGTGAAGAGGGTGTCCACACAAGGGGGACCGTCTTTTACCCTCCCTTACATTCACCTGGCTCAACTTGCAGGGGACTGCAAATGTCCGGACAACTGGCTGGGTTGCATCATGGAGG
>NW_011491618.1:1835247-1836055 GCF_000754665.1 Bison bison bison | reverse complement strand
GCATCATGGAGGACACTGGGTGAGTTCTTGGGCAAAGGGAGCCGCAGGGTGAGCATTGGGTGACATTCTGGACCTGGCTGCCTCAAGAGACCCTGCTCTCGGGACCACTCAGAATTCCAAGAAACGCAGTTGTCTGTGGACACTGTACAGGGAGACATACATTCCCTAGCCGGACGCCACAATTGTCCAGGCTGCAATATTCACAGTCGCCCACTGGGCGCCGCCAAAGCCTCGTTTGGAGGCCCCTCCCCTCCTCGGCTCACAAACCTCCCTCGGACTCTCTCGGAGTCCTGAAGTTTCGGGGAGTCAACTGGAGCGGCATCCCCTGCCCACTGCCCTTTGATGGGCAGGCGGGAGGATTTTCGTGCAGTGTCCAAGCACATAGATCTTCAGCCTCCTCGAGACAGTGACCGAGTCCTCCGGTGCACCCCATCCCAATCTTGAGAAGGGGCGAGAGGGTGCGCCGGCGGGCACTCGGCAGCACGGTCCCCTCACCCCTACCCAGGTTCTACCTGCCCCGCAAGTTCTCGCGCTGCAGCATCGACGAGTACAACCAGTTTCTTCAGGAGGGCGGCGGGAGCTGCCTCTTCAACAAGCCCCTCAAGGTATAATACCAGCCGCAGGGCGAGGAACGTGGGAGCGGGGCTTGGGCAGGGTCCTGGCCAGACTCGCGACACGACACCCCATCCCCGCAGCTCCTGGACCCGCCTGAGTGTGGGAACGGCTTCGTGGAGGCGGGGGAGGAGTGCGACTGCGGCTCGGTGCAGGTGCGAGACGGGTGCGGGCGCCAGGTGGGAGGCGGGGGACG
>NW_011491618.1:1824498-1835147 GCF_000754665.1 Bison bison bison | reverse complement strand
GGGTCTGGGTGGGGAGGGTCAGGGCTCGCCTTCGGTGTCCCTCAGGAGTGCAGCCGCGCGGGAGGGAACTGTTGCAAGAAATGCACTCTGACTCACGACGCCATGTGTAGCGACGGTCTCTGCTGTCGCCGCTGCAAGGTGAGCGGTACCCGCCGCAGGGGCGGAAAGGCGGCGGGACCGGGAGGTACTGGGCAGAGTACATGTAGAGGGTGGGACTTAGGGAGGTGGGGCCGTAGGGGCGGCGGGGCTTAACGCGAAGAAAGCGCCAATGGGAAAGGAGAGGGGTGGGGTGTGCGGCACCCTACGTTCTATTGAAGGCGGGGCTACCGGGAGTGGGGCGGAGCACCTGATGATAAGTGGTGGGGTGGGCGGAACCGTGAGCGGACCTGGGGACGGTGCGAGTGGGTAGGGAGAGGTCCGGGGCGGAGCCGAGGAGAGGGTGGGGCCGAGGAGGCGGGAAGACGCGGAAGTGCGTGGTTCTTGCTTGAACCCCGCAATGCATGCCTTCTGTAGTACGAGCCGCGGGGTGTGTCCTGTCGAGAGGCTGTGAACGAGTGCGACATCGCGGAGACCTGCACCGGGGACTCGAGCCAGGTCCGTCCGTCCCGGCTGCCCTGCGGACCCCCGAGCGAGGCGGCCACTATCTCCCTCCCCAGCCCTTCTCTCGGCTGCTGGCGTCGCCACCGCTGATCAGGCTGTTTCTCGTCTGAGATATGAGTTTTTCATGCCTCCTGGCTTTGCTCTTCCAATCATTCGACCAGTATTTATAGTCTGGCTAGATGCCTGGTGTGTACTAGGGATATCAGTGGATAATAATATTATTTAATGTCTAAATCCTTATTACATGCCAGTCATCGAGTACTCCCAGGCCTGTGAAGTAGGTGCAGAAAACTGATGGAGACTGGAGAGGCTTTGGGACCTGCTAAGCCATGTGATCTGAGTTCTCTGCTCTTGTCTTTGATATGGAGGGACCCTGGGCCAGAGCCCCTACCTGGCAGGCCTTTATTCTTCCCTGGAGCCGAACTTAGCTCCCAGTCCTGGGGCAGCTCTATTCAGTCCAGTGCCTCTTTCCACAGTGTCCACCTAACCTGCACAAGCTGGACGGTTACTACTGTGATCACGAACAGGTATGAAGGGATGGAAGCTCTGCCCTGTCTGGGTCTCTGGCTCAGTCCAGTGTCCTGTCTTGTCCTCAGTGTCTCTGTCCCTTGTCTCCTGATTGTCCCTTAGGGCCGCTGCTACGGAGGTCGCTGCAAAACCCGGGACCGGCAGTGCCAGGCCCTTTGGGGCCATGGTGAGTCTTTGGAGATGGGAGAAGGTATCTGGATACTGGAATTGAGAGGCTAGAGGGGGGCAGGTTCTGGCTGAACACCCCTCCAAAAGATATGCAGCTCCCCAGGATCTCAGTGACTCAGCTGGACTTGGAGTCAGGCCATTGTTGGAGAAGCAGGCCTGAGGTCTCAGGTGGGTTCTGGAGTGGTTACGGTGACGCTGGCCTCTTCTCCCTACAGCGGCTGCTGATCGCTTCTGCTATGAGAAGCTGAATGTGGAGGGGACAGAACGTGGCAACTGTGGGCGCAAGGGGTCAGGCTGGGTCCAGTGCAATAAACAGTAAGTTGTCAAAGCTTCTGGTTGGGCCATCCCAGTTTAGAGGCTGGGGCTCTGGGGCTGGGCAGGGATTTTTCAGAGATGGGGCAGGATGTTGAGTCCTAATGGGAGACTGAAAAATCGGGGGATGGGAAGAGGGCAGACATGAGGTCTGTAATTGGGTCTGAGGTCAGACTTGGGTCTCACTGTCTCTACACGAACAGGGATGTGCTATGTGGCTTCCTCCTCTGTGTCAACATCTCTGGAGCTCCTCGGCTGGGGGATCTAGGGGGAGACATCAGCAGCGTCACTTTCTACCACCAGGGCAAGGAGCTGGACTGCAGGTGTGGCTGGGACCATGGCTGGGGAAGGGGAGGTTGCAGCTGTGTGGGGGGTGGAGGGCAAGGGCAGAGGTTCGCTGTGCCATCTCCCCAGGGGCGGTCATGTGCAGCTGGCTGATGGCTCAGACCTGAGCTACGTGGAGGATGGCACAGCCTGTGGGCCCAACATGTTGTGCCTGGACCATCGATGCCTGCCAGCCTCTGCCTTCAACTTCAGCACCTGCCCAGGCAGTGGCGAGCGCCGGATCTGCTCCCACCACGGGGTGGGTGTCTGGAGGCCAGGGATTGCGGGAGGGGGTTATAAGAGGGGACTGGGCCCTGCTTACCTGTACTGGCCCCACCCCACCTCTAGGTCTGCAGCAACGAAGGGAAGTGCATCTGTCAGCCAGATTGGACGGGCAAAGACTGCAGTATCCACAACCCCCTGCCCACGTCTCCGCCCACGGGGGAGACAGAGAGATATAAGGGTGAGGCTGGAACTGGCCAGGGTGGGGCTCTGTCTTTCTCATTCTCCATGCCTGCCCCAGCCAACCCCACCCTGCTCTCCTCCCCAGGTCCCAGCGGCACCAACATCATCATCGGCTCCATCGCCGGGGCTGTTCTGGTTGCAGCCATCGTCCTGGGTGGCACGGGCTGGGGATTTAAGTAAGACACAAATACGCCCCCTACACCCCCTGCATCCCCCAGGGTTATCAGAACCCCAGGCTGTTGGAGCTGAGGGGACCTCCCTGAGAGGTTAGCTAAACCAGAGCTCACACATTGCAAGCCATGCCAGCCCACAGGGTCTTGTTTTTATATTTAAAAAAATCAGTTACTCAGACTTTTAAAACCCAGGGATTTTATGTTAAGAATCCAGATTTCCAGCTTCTCTTGAAAAATGAGAAGATTGGGTCCCCCTGTTCTTCAGTGCCTCCCAGCTTGGCCACAGAGCGGAGCTGAGCAGGGGCTGCCTGAGTTCCCAGTCCCCAGGCCCTAATGGCTGTTCTGTGGGCATCCATATTGGAGGCCCTCAAGCTGGTGTAGCCCCTCACTGTACAGAGGACTGACCCGAGGCCCAGGGTCAGGCGGTGAGTTAGTTGCAGTCAGGACTCAATGCAGGACTCCACTTCTGTAGGTTTTCCTGGACCTGCCCTTCTTTTGTTTCCTCTGAACCTGGGATAAACATCCCTGGACTTGTCATTAGCGTCTAGGGACAAAGGAATGTCTAGCATCTCTGGGGCCAGGTGTCTCCTGGGAGCCGGAGGCCCCTCCCTGGGAGAAGGGGAGGGTCACGGAAGGCTTCTTTTCCTTTCTCTGCCTCGCCTCGCTTTGGCTCCTGAAGAAACATCCGCCGAGGAAGGTACGACCCGACCCAGCAGGGGGCAGTGTGACGCCGGCCACGTTCTCCCTCCCGCTGTCCTTGTCTCCTCCATCTCATTCGTCACCTCGCATTCTGTTGATGGGGAGCTGGGGCCGGTTCCCCCACCCTTGCGGTCACGGCTGTCACTCCCGGGGTGGGAGAACCCCGCTCCAGGAAGAGAGTCCTCAACGTGCCCCGTGCCCCCTTCTCCAGCCCACTCACCCCTCAGGCCTTGGTACTTTAACTCCTGCCCTTCCAATGGTCAACCCACCTCTGGCCCCGTGGACCTGGAGCTGTGCACGCCCCACCACCACCACTCCTCCCCAGGGAAGGGAGCCTACCTCTGCGTCCCATCCGTTTTGTCTTTCATGTCGCCACTGTCTGACCTCCCGCCAGACCCCCTCCCTGGCCAGCCTGTGACTCGCTGCCTCCAGGGCCCAGCACTGACCTCCCGGGGCCGGCTGAGGTGGGGGTGCTCTCCCTCTAGGCCCTGCCTCATATCTTCCCCTGATGCCCCCTCTCCGTTCCAGGTCCGGAGGGGCCTAAGTGCCACCCCACCCTCCCTCCGAGTCTGGCGCCCACCATCTCCGCCCAGAACCAGGAGGCTGCCCCCGCCCAGCCACGGAGGGAGGCACCATGCAAATGTCTTCCGGGCCCAGCCCTTCAACTCCTGGCCCCACAGGGGCTTGGGGCCGGGTCGTGGCCCTGCCCTCACACCACCAGGGTGGACTAGGCCTGGAGGGCATTTTCCTCATGGTCCCCCACCCCACCTCATGCGGCTTTGGCCTTGCACACCAACTGTCCTCCTGTGAATGTAGCCTCCATCATCACAGATTGCCACAGCTCAAGTTGGGCGGCGGGAGGGCACGCAGCCAGTGATGGGCGTGGCCTGGGATGGCCCCGCCTCAAAACCAGGCAGCTGGGACCTCAAAACCAGGCAATTGGGACCAGGGAGGGTCTAACCTCTCTGGAACCTAGGGGGAGGGAGCTGACATCAACCTTTTATTTATTTATTTTTCCTTTTTTTTTTTTAACTGAATCTCAACTGATGAATGTAACTTTGGGGGTGCTTGGGCCAGGCAGCTGTGGGGATATTTCAACATTTTCAGGAGGGACTGAAGGAGCTGAGGCCTGGCCATCCCTCTGGCCCTTCCCGAAGGGGTGTGACTCTGGCCGTCCCCACAGGGGTGGTCACACCTGGCATCTTCTCATTGAACGTGGCAAGCCAGGCAGGGGCCCGGCAACCCTGTGCACCCCCTCCGCCCAGCCCTGCTGAGCTTGGAGACAAGTCCGAGTGCTGAATCAAACCAAAGCTGCCTGTTCCGTGCCCGAGGCCTAGGTTATGGGTACGGCGACCACACGTCCCAGATTGTCTTCAATTCCCAAACAGTCGTCCTGCTGTCCCTGCCAGGACGCATGTATTTGGGAGGAGGGTAGGGTCCTAGAATATGTAGTCCCTGAAATAACATGGCACCTTCCCCCTTTCAAGAAGGGTGATGCTGGGGCTGACTCAGGGTTTAAGTGCCCCTTGGCATGGCCTGGAGGTCCCAGGCCATCTGCTGGGGGAGCACTCTCCCAAGGAGGGAAGGCCAGGGGTGGCCCAGTGCCTGGAGGGTTAGGGGCTCTGCCTGTGATGTGCGAGAGGAAGTAGGAAAAGGCAAGTCTTAACGTTTGATCCTCAGCTTCCAGAAACGTCCTTAAGGCCCTGTCAAGCCCATTCTGCTCCTTAACCCCATTCCAGGGCCAAGTAGTAAGTTTACAGTCATTTTCCCCATTAGTCCTCTGATCTGATCCCCACTGCAGCCAAACCTGAGGCCGAGGCTGGGCAGAATTCCTCAGTCCCCCCACAAACACGGTCCTGCCCATGGCCTTTCCTCATGACCTTCACTTGGGACATAGGAGCTCTGGCTCCTTGACTGCTAAAAACCAGCCGGCAGGGGCAAGCTGGGGATCAAGCTACCTTCTGGATGAAAGCCACAAATGAATGGAGCTCCTCTGCCCAGGGATACCCCTGAGCCTCCCCAGGGGTTTCTGAACACCCCCAGGGTCTTTGAGCTGCCTGTCTTAGTTCCTCTGGGGCATCTGTGAGGAGGAATCATGGAAGAAATGGCTCCCAGTTTATCTGTACCACGCCTCAGGGCAAACTGGGGACTGAGGCCCACTGACACCCTTTAAGGTGGCTGGATGCATGTGCAGTGCGGTCCTTGATACTGAGCTCCAGCTGGCACTGCCCAAGCAAGGGAGTAGGTGGGGTACCCCTCTGGCCAGTTCTGCCCCACCAGCCAGCCACACAAGCTGAGGCGGGGTCGGGAAGCTAAGGGCTGGGTTTTGCACTATTGCGGCGGTACCTTAAGGCAGCCTCTTGTGGTACTCACCTGCACACAGGTGGCGATGCATCTGGCACAAGCATTTGGATCCACATCTCCGCACAAGCGTGAATACCTCTGCACACACGGGCACGTCTGTGTGTGCGTGCACATGGGGTGGGGATGGGGTGTGGAGAACCCAAGACTTCCTGTGACCAGTCCACCTGGCTCCCAGCTGTCCGCATCCTCCTGCCCCACCCTGGCAGCCCCCACCCTGGCGGTGCCCAGGGAGGGGTGGAGGCACACTGACGTGGGCCTGGAACTGGCTCCAAACAGCATCCTGTAAATACGTCATCTGGGGCTCGGGGTGGGGAGGCAGGGACAGGAACGTCCATTAAAGATCACGTCCCAGGGCTTCCACGGAACTCACACCAGCCTGTGTCTCCTTTCTGTGAATGACCACACTGTGGCCAGGACCCTCCCCTGTGCTCCGTGGCCCTGGAGGGAGTGTGATGACTGGACACCAAGAGTGGGAAGGGAGCACCCAGGACTGGGCGCTGGGAGACTGGAAAGAAGGAGCATAGTTTTCCATTCCCAGCCAGGAAATAGGCACCGACTGGGTGGAGGGCCTGGCCCTTCCGCTTCCTCACTCTCCCAACAAAGAGAACTGTCCTTTCCAGTTTCAGCAAAGTAGATGGGAGTTGAGCAGGAAAGCATCTTAGCAAGAGGCAGAAGACTCAACTTCCTTTTTATGGTTGAAGCCAGACTCTCCTTACCTCCCAAAAGAGTCCAGAAAGCTGGATCAAACTGCTCTCTGGTCCCAAGGGTGCTGTGCTTTCATTTCAGGCCTTCAGAGAATTGACTCTTGCCTCACTGTGCCTGGGGCAGGAAGGGGCTGAGCACAGCCAAGGCCAAGAGCCCTCCCCACACTGGGGGCCAAGTTTGAGCCAAGAACCTAGTCTTCCCATCCTGGCCTCCGGATGCTTTGGGCCTGGAGATATCTGGCTCTGAAAGTCCTGCTTGTTCAGGGGAAAGATAAGATGAGAGAGGTTGGGGTGAGGAGGAAGGAAGGGAATGGGAGAGAGGAGATAACGGGAGCAAGAAATAGCAGCAGTAGGGACCTGGGAGAGTGAGCAGCTAGAAGCTGCTCACCAGGACAGGAGGCCCCAGGACCCCTCCGGTCACGTGCAGAGAGAGCAGGACTCGACCCGGGCAGTGCTGGCCTGGATTCCTGGTTCCCACCCTGTTCCGGCATCTCAGTCCCCCAGCACATCTGGAACCTCTGCCCCCAGACTCCCCCAGTGCAGAAGGTCAGCTTTTCCCCCAGTGGGTTCACAGGTGAGGCAGCCCGACAAGAATCCATCTCCAACCTCAGTCATGACCTGAAGTCTAGGCTCGCCCTGTCTTCTCTCTTCTGGGCTGCAAACCCTACTTACAACGTCATCGCTTCTGCCTCTCAACTCTTCCATCCCTGTCCATACCCCTTATCAATTCCCAATCCGTGGTGACCTTCAAACTTGGTCTGATGTGTATACAGCTGACACTTCAGATAGTAAAAAGTGTGGCTGTTGGACTTCCCTGGTGGTCCAGTGGTTGGGAATCCACCTGCCAATGTGAGGGACACAGGTTTGACCCCTGGTCTGGGAAGATCCCCCATACCGAGGGGCAACTAAGCCTGTGTGCCACGACTACTGAGCCCACGCTCTAGAGCCCATGTTCCGCAACAAGAGAAGCTGCCACAATGAGAAGCCCGCTCACCACAGAGAGTAGTCCCTATTCACTGCAACTAGAGAAAGCCTGCACACAGCAATGGAGACCCAGTGCAGCCAAAAATAAATTAAAACAACTGTCAGTTGTTGGCAGACAGTGGCAGGGGACTCAGGGGAGGCTTGGCACTTGGCTCTTGCAGGTCAGTGCTCCACCACTCACACCTGCCTCTCAACCTCAGGAGCCCCCAGAGCTCCCTGTTATTTACATGGGTGCACAGTGATGCAGGAGGCTGCAGAGGGGAGCAGGTGCAAGGGGGTGCAGCGGGAATGCCAGGGAGGTAGCACCTCTGATGCCAGCACTCCCCCATCTGCCCAGGTGTCAGACTCTGTAGGCTGGCATGGAACAATCAGACCTGGCCCAGACAGATAACTGGAAAACTACAGGCATCCCTCGTTTAGTGAAAGTTCACTTTATGCCCTTTTGCTTTTACAAGAGACCTGTATTAACACCTGTTTTCCTAACTGAAAGAAATTTGAAGAGGATTTTTGATTTAATTAAATAGCACTCAGCACCTGTTTGCAGTAGCTCTTACAGAGGCCTCGAGCACCCCAAGAAGTGAGAGTGACACCAGAAGGAACCACACTCAGCATCTAACAGCCATAGCTTTTTCTGTTCATTTGGGTTTTTCTTTTTTTGGCCATGATGCATGGCAAGAGGAATCGTAATTCCCCTGACAAGAGATCAAACCCATGCCACCTGCAGTGGAAGTGCAGCGTCCTAAGCACTGGACCACCAGGGAAGTCCTTTTTCTTTTTTTAAACCACATAGCCTTGAACTGTGAACATCTGCACTTTATCTCAATTTATTTTGTGCATGTGTTAGCAAGATGTTTCCTAAGGTAATTGCTTCTTTGCTTTACACCATTTTGGTTTATGAAAGTTCTCCTAGGAGTGCTCTAATTTGGACAGCAGGGAAACCTGTACTTACTTTGGCTTAGAACATGTCAGGCAGTTCTGACAGAGTGGTGCCTAAAAAGTGTGATGTGGAACCAGAAATTAAACTTGCTCTGAAGACCACCTGTTGAAGGAATTCCTGGGTATCTGGTTTTTCAAAAGTAGAAACAAAAAAGTAGATAAAATGACTCCCAGTGTGTGTCTGAGTCTCCCTCTCTAAACCAGGACCTGCTTGCTGAGGATTTATTTATTTATTTATTTATTTTGGCTACACCACCCGGCATGTAGGAGCTTAGTTCCCTTGCCAGGGATGAAACCCATGCCCCCTGCAGTGGAAGCAGGGAGCGTTAACCACTGAACCCCCAGGGAAGTCCCTGTTGAGAATTTCTGGGTGGATCATGGGTGCAGATCTCAATCCCCAGTTCTATTTGTTTGAGCTAATGTGTGGGTCCCCTTGGTGTCCTCATGAGTTGGAGGTGACCAAGATTCAAAGCTGGGGACATTGGCACCTTAGAGTCTACTCGTGGAGTTGAAGGAAGGGTTGCAAATTCATTCTGGCTCATCCCAGTGTCTAGACCAACAGAATTGAATGCAGTCCAACAGAATTGAATGCAGCCTACACATACAAGCTATGTATGCATTTACAATTTTTCTGGACTTCACTGGTGGCACAGTGGATAAAAATCCACCTGCCAGTGTAGGGGACACAGGTTCGATCCCTGGTCTGGGAAGATCTCACATGCTGTGGAGCAACTACGCCCCTCTGCCTCAGCTATTGAACCTGGGCTCTAGAGCCTGGGAACTGCAACTACTGCAGCCGTTGTATCCCAGAGCTGGGGCTCTGCAATAAGAGAAGCCGCTACAGTGAGAAGCTCACGCACCACAGTGACGAGTGGCCCCGCTTGCTGCAACTAGAGAAAACCCAAGTACAGCAACGAAAACAGCACAGAAGCACAGAGAAAAAAATTCAATAAAATTAAAGAATAAAAATTTCTAGTAGGTAAAGTTAATACATTTTACTAAATCCAATATGGGCTTTCCAGGTGGCGCTAGTGGTAAAGAACCCTTCTGCCCAATGCAGATGTACCCTGGGTCCAGAAGATCACCTGGATTAGGAAGCGGCAACCCACTGCAGGACTCTTGCCTGGGAAATACTATGGACAGAGGAGCCTGGCAGGATACAGTCCATGGGATCAAAAACAGTCGGACATGACTGAAGTGACTTAGCACGATCAACATAATCATTGAGATGTTACATTGGTCTCTTTGGTTTGTTTTTTTGGGGGTTTATTTGTTTTCTGCACTCTGTCTTTGAAATCAGGAATGTATTTTCACTTAAAGCACATCTCAGTTTCCGGTGAGCCATGTTTCAAGCGCTCAATTGCCAGGTGTGGCCAGTAGCCACCAGAATGAATGGCTTAGGTTTAGACAATAACTAATGCTACTAAGTTGCAGTATCAAACCCAGGCAACTTGGAAATCAGGCAAGGACCTGAAATATGAAACAAAGTACACCAAGAAAGGTTTGAACCAGCCGCCAGGGGCAAGACCTCACATAAGGTCAGAGGGATCTTGGGTGTACCTTTCTAGAAGGCAAAAGAGGGGCTAGGAGGACTTTGATAGGATTGGGGAATTTTAAATTCACCTAGACTGAGAGTTCTGGATGTGTCCTGCCCTCTGAGTATGGCTCTGGCCCCCGGGAACTTTCTGTAAGTAGAGAGTCCAACTTCTATCGACATTTTCAGAAGGTCAGTGGGAGAGAGGCAACCCTGGGCCTAGGCTTGGTGTCGAGGACACCTCTTCTTGCCAAAAGGAGTTCATAGGCTGTCAGTAACAGCTTCAGCATTTGGCCTTTTGAAGATGAAGATTTAGTCTCATTTCTTTAAAAAGTATATATTTATTTCTTTGACTACCCTGGGTCTTAGTTGTGGTATGTGGGATCCAGTTCCCTGACTAGGGATTGAAACTGGGCCCCCTGCATTGGGAGTGTGGAGTCTTAGCCACCGGACCACCAGGGAAGTCTCATTTCTTGAGGTGCCACAGATACATTTAAGGGACTGAGGTCAGCTCAGGCCCCCAGGACTTCCCACCCAGTCCAGAGACCCTCTGAAACCTGACCTTAGCTCTACATTCATGGGGGCTCTACAGACCTCCTGATGTCGAAAGCAAGGTAGGAAATAAATGTCGGTCAGCACTGTGACTCAAGCTGTCATTGTCCTTTTTTGATATTACGCCATTCCCCTGGTGACAGCTCTGGAAACGTGCGCTGGCAGCCCTCAGGGCGGGAGTCGTCCAGAGGGCTCACTGTCACTTGAACTTGGCAGAAGCCTCTCCCTGCCTCCTGAGGTTGATGAGGCTGCAAAGCCCTGGCCACCTCTGCATTCCAGATGAGCTGTAAGGGCACAAGGCACACT
>NW_011491618.1:1822991-1824308 GCF_000754665.1 Bison bison bison | reverse complement strand
CCCCAGGGCAGCCCCAGGGTCCCTGGGCTCGGGCCTTGAGTCCCCACTGCCTTCCTGGGCTCCGAAGTTAACTGCTGCTCCCCTCACCCCTCCCACCGGGTGACCCTTCAGGCAGAGTCCTGGCCTTCAGCCACCTGAACCCCTGCCCACTTGGCAGCCTGCAGCACTCCTGACAAGTGTCTGACCAGCTGCCAGTCTCTATTCTCCCCAAGAGCTGTCTGCTCCTCCCTGGCAGCTGGAGTGCCCACTTGGGTTTAAAAATAAACTCCCGCTCTGCCTTTCTTCAGCCTGACCCCTGCAACTTCCTCCAGGTTGAGCTGCCGATCCTGGCTGCTGCTGAGAGTAAGGGCCACCATCATCCCAGAAGCCACATTAGGAAAGTGTTCTGGCATCTTCACTGAGGACAGACTGTAAGAAATTGACCCCAGAAAACTCCTGTTTCTTCATGAGATGATTGTCACTTCTCTGGGGGTCATTCCCAAGTTGAGGTGTGGTTGAGGGTACATGTGTAGGGTGGTGGGAGGCAGGGCTGATCTTAGGGGGAGAGAGACTCCCAGGCTTGTCTAAGTTGACCTCATTACAAATCCATAGTCTCGAAACAACATAAATGTCCATCAACAGATGAATGGATAAAGAAGATGTGGTGCATATATACAATGAAATACTACTCAGCCATAAAAAATGCCATTTGCAGCAACATGGATGCAACTAGAGATCATCATACTAAGTGAAGTAAGTCAGAAAGGGAAAGACAAATACCATATGACATCACTTATACGTGGAATCTAAAATATGAACCATCTACAAGATAGAAATGGACATAGACAACAGACTGGTGGTTGCCAGAGGGGAGGGGTTTGGGGAAGAGATAGGGTAGGAGGCTGGGGTTAGCAGATGTCAGTTCGGTTTAGTCACTCAGTTTGCGACCCCATGGACTGCAACACACCAGGCTTCCCTGTCCATCACCCACTCCTGGAGCTTACTCAAACTCAAGTCCATCAAGTCAGTGATGCCATCCAACCATCTCATCCTCTGTTGTCCCCTTCTCCTCCTGCCTTCAATCCTTCCCAGCATCAGGGTCTTTTCAAATGAGTCAGTTCTTCGCATCAGGTGGCCAAAGTATTGGAGTTTCAGCTTCAGCATCAGTCCTTCCAATGAATATTTGGGACTGATTCCCTTAGGATTGACTGGTTTGATCTCCTTGCAGTCCAAGGGACGCTTAAGAGTCTTCTCCAACACCACAGTCTTAAAGCATCAATTCTTCAGTGCTCAGCTTTCTTTATGGTCCAACTCTCACATCGGTACATGACTACTGAA
>NW_011491618.1:1822777-1822861 GCF_000754665.1 Bison bison bison | reverse complement strand
TCCCTTGCCAGGGATGAAACCCATGCCCCCTGCAGTGGAAGCAGGGAGCGTTAACCACTGGACTGCCAGGGAAGTCCCTGTTGA
>NW_011491618.1:1815575-1822677 GCF_000754665.1 Bison bison bison | reverse complement strand
GGAATAGAGAAGCAACAAAGTCCTACCATATAGCACAGAGAACCATATTCAGTGTCCCATGATAAACTGTAATTTTAAAAAAAGAATGTACATATATGTATGATTAAATCACTTTGCTGTACAGCATAAATTAACACATTATAAATCAACTATACTTCAATTTAAAAATAAATTAATAAATGAAAACCAAAATAAAACAAAAAGACGACCTGTGGTCTCTAACCTCAGCTGGGCACTCAAGAAAACAGCACAAACACACCTGCATTTAGCTGGTCAGTGCTCTTCCCACTCCCCATTATTTAATCCCACCTCCTTTGCTCCCTACAAAACTCACCCCATCCTGCCTCTGCTCCCCTTCTACTTTACACTCAGTCTGAAATCCTCTCTTAAGACCCTGCCAGAGTCTCACCTGCATTATTACCAGTGCTCTTGGGTCCTCCCCGCAAGGGTCAATCCCTCTTTGCTTTGAACACCAACCCATCCTATCTTCTCAGGACATTGTTCTGCCACTTCCTAACCCTCTCCCCTGATATCTTCTAGTTCTTCCCAAACTCAAGACCTTTCTATCTTTGAAAACAAAACCACCACCACCACCAGAAGATCCCTGGCCCTGTATCTTCACAGCCACACTTCTTTTCTACCCTCCACCACCCTCCCCAGCCCTCCCCACATCTTGCAGGATGCAAAATCTTAGTTTCCTGACCAGTGATTGAACCCGTGTCCCCTGCAGTGGGAGTGCAGACTCTTAACCACTAGACCGCCAGGGAGAATTGGCTGATCCCACCATCACGCTTCCTCATCAATCATTCAGTCCTTGGAGCAAACACTGGAGGTTGTCAACTATAAATTCATCTCCTTCTCCATCCCATCATCTGGATCCTGGTGATGGCCAGCTCCACTCCTCCAGCCATCCCCTCTCCAATCCCTCCTCAACCCAGAGTTCTGGCTCACCTGTCCACCCCTTACCTGCCTCTCCAGCTCATTTTGGGTCCACCTTCCCCCAGACTCCAACCTTGGGGATCTCTTTCAGTTCCTTGAAGTTTTTTATCCTGGGAACTTCTCCCTGTTGTCTTGACCCTCATTTTATCCAGCTAATGCCTATTTATCCTTGAGGTCTCAAAGTATGCAGCTTGCTCCAGAAAGCCAGCCTGGGTTGGGTGTCTTCCCAACATGTTTGTGAAGTATTTTAAAGTTCTCCTTTCCTAGGTCAGAGCATACAGCACATGCCATCATGAAACCTGTCCTGCTCCCCTAGACAGCATCAGCTCCCTGATGGGTAGGTGGAACCTGCCTTTTACAATGTCACTTTCCCAGCATGTAATCTAGTACCTGCAACATTCATGGTACTTACTGTTTGTCAAGTGAAAAAAAAGGCTGGATTGGATGGTTGAGTGTTGGGTAGGGGGCAAAAAATAGAAAATAGGGAAACATAAAATTGGGCCTGAAAATCCAGACTGGTTCACAACTGTCCTGTTTGTTAGTCGATCAGTTGTGTCTGACTCTTTTCAAGTCCATGGACTGAAGCCCACCTGGCTCCTCTGTTCATGGAATTCTCCAATCAAGAATACTGCAGTGGGTAGCCATTCCCTTCTCCAAGGGACCTTCCCTACCCAGGGATCAAACCCAGGTCTCCTGCATTGCAGATTCTTTACCATCTGAGCCACCAGGGAAGCTCAGATTAGCTCACAACTGTTCTGTTTAACTGAAGTTTAATCTGGAATTGAGTGATCTTTGGGGTGTGGAAGCAAAATGGTTTCATTTGAGATATAACCCATGGGATGTGCTCATTCTGGAAATTTCTTTTCAAACATACAACACAAAGAATAACTGACTTGCCACTGTATAGAAGGAATTGGGACTATATTCCCAATGTCACAGCCTCTCCCTCAATCAGGTTTCCTCTGAGCCTTTCCAGATTTATTGGTGGAAACACCAATCTTCCCATCAAGCACCCTCACGTATGAAGCCTGAGAGCTCACAGCCCCTAGTTGGTGTTTACTGTAGACCGGGCACCAGAGTGGCATCTCAGCAGGTATGCACACTCACCAAATGCAGCAGGGCTATTTTAGCCCCCGCTGATGGACATGGAAACCCAGGCTCAGAGGACACATCCGCTTGAACCCACTATGTTGCCTTCCCTGATGTGCCTTCAATATGCTGGGCTTCCTTGATAGCTCAGTTGGTAAAGAATCTGCCTGCAATGCAGGAGACCCCAGTTTGATTCCTGGGTGGGGAAAAGCTGCTGGAGAAGGAATAGGCTACCCACTCCAGTATTCTTGGGCTTCCCTTGCAGCTCAGCTGGTAAAGAATCTGCCCACAATGGGGGAGACCTAGGTTCAATCCCTGGGTTGGGAAGATCCCCCTGGAAAAGGGAAAGGCTACCCACTCCAGTATTCTGGCCTAGAGAATTCCATGGACTGTATAGTCTATGGGGTCGCAAAGAGTCGGACACGACTGAATGACTTTCACTCACTATGTTGCCTGTAACACTCATTTGTCACTGTTTCTTGGTTTTTAAATTTTTATTTATTTATTTGGCTGCATCATTAGTTGTGGCACGTGGGATCTAGCTCCCAGGCAAGGATCGAAACCGTCCCCCTGCATTACCAGCAGAAAGTCTTAGCCACTGGATCATCAGGGAAGGAAGTCCCTGTTAACTTTGATGTAAAGGTCCTGTTTTCCGCAGTTCTGCGATGGCACCCAGGGAGTCTCATTTTCCCTCTTTTTGCATCTCCCACAGTTTTTATATGGGGCCACCTCACATCCTTGGAGGTGAGGACTCTTTAACACACGACTCTAACACAATAACCCTTTGTCATTCCTGAGGCCCAGGACAGGCCTGCTGCTTCAAGAGCCAGCCACTTGCTTCAAAGGACTTCTGTGGGTTCTTCCCTTTTCTGAACAATTCATAAACTTCAAAGATTTATAGTGTTTACTTACTAAAATACTCTCCAGCCTTTCCAGGAGCTTCAGAGGAAAAAAAGAAACAAACCCTAACAATCAATGTTGTTGAAAAGGGGATGGAGACTAAAATCCTGTTTATTCAGACAGAATTGTAGAATGTGGAGATGAGAGGGACCTGAGAAAGTATCTGTCCAAATTCCTGCTCGATTCCTCCTGTACAACCCCCAAGTTAGCCTTTGTGTGAATTCCTACAACGATGGGAAACACACCACCTCAAAACCCTAGAGAAAATTTACCAAAAAAACTGAAACCACATTCAGCCTCTCTCTGGTTTCTCCCGACTAGTGTCCTCTTCCTAGGACAGTCTTTTTTTTTTTTTGCCATGAGATCTGTGGGATCTTAGTTCCCCGACCAGGGATCGAAACTGTGCCCCCTGCAGTAGAAGCGCAGAGTCCTAACCACTGGAGCGCCAGGGAATTCCCAGGACAGTCTTTTAACTGTGAAGCCCACTGCTATTTCCCCAGTGCAAGTCTTCTCTCCCTCAGGCTAAAGATCCTTTTGGATTCGTGAAATGTCCTTTGAAGGGATGGGGACCCAGCTCCTGCCCTGTCCTGTTACTCTCCTCTGGACACCCTTCAGCCTACCCATGTTCCTCCTAAAGTATGTTGCCTAGGAACAGAATACTCTAGCCTGTCATGACCGGGAGAGCCGAAGCAGCGGGCCCATTCCCATCCTTGATGAGGAAACCTCACATCTGCAGAAGCAGTAACTGTGCTCTGAGCAGACCACGCTAGGAATGTTTACTGGCCTTCATCCTGCCAAATCAAATCTGTAGACGTTAAATCTGATAAAGTGATGTGGACTAAATTTAATACAGCTTTTAGTTTTTAGGAAGGGGCCAAACCTACATGTCAGTCCTTGTTCAGAGAATGTATTACACAAAGACGTTAAGGCATTACACTTGGAGAGACAGCTGAAGACACTCCGCCCTCCCCATCGAGCACCTGCATGGTCCTCTGTTTTGGTAAGCACTACAAATTCACTTCTGGAAAGTGATCTCTCCTGTGGAGAGAACACAGTGCTGAGGGTTGCCGGGAGCAGAAAGTAGGAAGTTGAAGGCACCCATCCATGGTTGTGCCGAGTAGAGTGCTCATTAGAACACCGAAGCAGGTCTACAAATGATGTGCAAAGTGCTCCAAGATGTAGGAAGTGAAAAAATAAGACGTGGAGGTTGTCTGTAGGATGACACCTTGTATGTAAGCTGACATATGCACAGGAGAACCAGTGGTAGTTTCACAAAAAAGGGCCAGCTGTTACACCCGGGAAGAAAAACTTGAGAAAGGGATATTTACTCTTTATCCACTTAACATGTTTTAGTACTTTGAATTTTTAAGACACACGCATGTATGCTGTGCTTAGTCACTCAGTCATGTCTGACTCTTTACGACCCCATGGACTGCAGCCCGCCAGGCTCCTCTGTTCATGGGGATTCTTCAGGCAAGGATACTGGAGTGGATATCCAGGGGATCTTCCCAACCCAGGGATCAAACCCAGGTCTCCCACATTGCAGGCGGATTCTTTACTAAGCCACCAGGGAAGCCCCAAAATACTGGAGTGGGCAGCCTATCCCTTCTCCAGGGGATCTTCCCAACTCAGGAATTGAACCAGGGTCTCCTTCATTGCAGGTGGATTCTTTACCAACTGAGCTACCAGGGAAGCCCACAAGCATGTATATCCGTTTTTAAATACCAGCAAGGAAAATCTAAGTGTGGAAGCTATAGACTGTTCTTATTTCCTTCATACTTTTCTGTGTTTCAAGATGAATGAGTGCCTGCGTGCTTTTGAAGAGAGACAATGGTAGTGGTTTTTTTAGGGACAGGCAATAATCAATGTTTTTCATTTTCTCTATTTCTAATTTTCCAAGTTTTTTATAAGGAATGTGTAAATACACTTTTATAATCGGGAAAACTGTCATTAAAAGAGAGTAACCAGGGACTTCCCTGGTGGTCCAGTGGCTAAGACTCCACACTCCCAATGCTGGGGGCCCAGGTTTGATCCCTGGTTGGGGAACTAGACCTCACATGCCACAATTAAGACCCAGTGCAGACAAATAAACAAACACATATTTTTAAAAACCCAGAATAACCAAAAAACACCAGGCAATGGTATTTGTGTTAAAAAAAAAGACACAAGTCATTGAAAACAGGCACATTTATTGTCTGTTAATTATACTCCATAAATTTTAAGAGCTTAAAAAATCTTTAGAGCTCTTTCATTTCAAAGTCTGTATTATAGTACATAAGTTATCATCTTCATGGAAGATTAATTCATGTACACTAGCAGATGTTCCTGTTAAATTTCAGTGTTCCCTTTCCAGACAATTAATTAAATTTAAGTTCTCTAATTTTGGTGCCACCAATTTTAGATTTGAGGTCCGGTAGTCTATTAATAAAGACAATTGTAATTCTGTTGAACAAATGGTTTGCTAAGACTGAACTGAACTGAAACAAAGAATAGGCACATGTATATGCCTGTATGTGCAAAAACATTTCTGGAAGGAAATGCTAAACAGTGATTATCTCTGAGGAATGTGAATACGATATGAGGGAGCATTTTACTTAAAAATATATATATATTTACTTGGCTGCACCAGGTCTTCGTTGTAGCACGCAGGATTTAGTTCCTTGACTGGAGATCGAATCCAGGCTCCCTGCATTGGGAACGTGAAGTCTTAGCCACTGGACCACCAGGGAAGTCTCCACATTTTACTTTTTTAGATCCTTGAGTATTGGTCAAAATTCTTTTATGATTTTATTCAGTAGGTTTATCCTTTTTTAATTGTGGTAGTTGCAAAACATATCATGTAAAATTTACCTTCAGTGATTTTGAAGTGTACAGTTCAGTGGTGATGGCTATACTCACATCGTGTGACACATCTCTGCAACTTTATCTCAAAAAACCGGAACTTTCAACATTTCCCAGCCCCCTGGCAATCACTATTCTGTTTCCCTGACGTTGAGTACTTTAAATCGCTCATGTAAGTGGACTCATACAGTATTTGTCATTTTGTGACAAGCTTATTTCATTTAGCATGTTGTCCTCAAGGCTCAACCGTGTGACAGGATCTTTTCCTTTTTCAAGGCTGAACTAGTCCATGATATATATGTACCATATTTTCTTTATCCACTTACCTGTTGATGGACATTTGAATTGTTTTCATTTCCTGACTATTGTGAAAAATGCTGCAAGTCACATTGGTGTGTAAACATCTCTTCGATTCTGCTTTCAATTCTTGGGTATATACCCAGAAGTGGGATTGACAGATTAATAGGTTTGTATGTGCGTGTGTGTTTAAAGGCGGATGGTTGCTCGCCTGAGCTTGGGTTGATATGGTTATTAAACTGTTACTAATAAAATCATAAATCCCCCAAATGGTTTGCATCGAGAGAACTGCTATAAAGATGGAAGACCAAAAAGCACTCCTCATCGGTCGTTTCTTACTCTCATATGAAGTGGCTCACACTTAGCATATGGCTTTTGCTCAGTTTTTCTAAGAGTTGACTAAAGTCTTTTCCATCCTCTATTTCTTTTTGCATGTTTATTTGGCTGCACCAAGTCTTAGTTTTGGCACACAGTGTCTTTAGCTGCAGCATGTGGGATCCAGTTCCCTGACCAGAGGTCGAACCTGGGCTCCCTGCGGACTCTTAGCTACTGGACCACCAGGGAAACCTCTCCATCCTCTGTCATCAGGCCTCAGAACACATGTCTGAGTTGCATCAAGGTAGGTTTGCCAGTTTTAGCAAATAAAAATACAGGACACTCAGTTACATTTGAATTTCAGATAAACAACAAATAATTTTTAAAATACCAGCATGTCCCATGTAAAATATACTATTGACCTGAAATTCAAATGGAATCAGGCATCTGTGTTTTATCTGGCAATCCTAAATCAAGGGTGATGGGCTCCAGGACATCTATTCCAGGTCAATCTACACCGACCTCCTCTGGGAGTACCCAGCTGTGCTATGGCGGGCATTCTCCTTACCACACAACTGCCCCTCCCCCTGCCCAGCTCCCCCACCCCTCCATGCCCTTAGCTTGGATCTATGCTAAATGCTCTACCCTTCTTTCCTGCAGCTATTTCCTGGGATCATAGCTGACAACTCAAAGAGCTGGCTTGAGTGGCTGCTCATTTGCC
>NW_011491618.1:1784415-1815475 GCF_000754665.1 Bison bison bison | reverse complement strand
GAGTGGCTGCTCATTGCCTAGGGTCAATTAACATAAAGGAAAAGCAGCCCCCACTCCACACTCTGTCTCTTCTGGGTCAACAAGACCCCAAAGCAGATCACTGGAACTCAACACAAGTTGGTCTGTAATTACAGCTGGTTCAAAGGCTATAGCTCCCTTGTCTGTGATTATTTTCCCATCTGAATGTGGAGTACAATTCTTTGACAATTCACACTCACCCTGTTTCCATGGCTTTTGGCATTAAAAGTGTCTTAAGGAGTCCCAATCCTTGTGCAGAGGGTTCTGCAGTCAGGCTGAGACCTGTCCTCGCTCTCAGCAGCACCTGGGTCCAGGATCAAACATCAGTCTCTGCCCACTGGGCAGAAGCCACAGCTGCAACACGCTTTCCGGAAAATGGGCCAGGCCGAAGGAGCTCCCTGTCAGTGTTTTTCAGTGTTTCCAGAGCAAAGATAAAATTTCACTTTCACCGGACTGACTACACAAACTAAAAATAAAATTGAAAAAAGCAATCTAGTTCTGTATCATTTTTCCCCATGGTCAGGTCCCATTCAGGTCACTGGCTATGCACTGAAATCGGTTATGAACAGTTGCTTGGCTCTTCCTTGCCTGGAGTTTAAGGCTGTCAGCCAGCCATACCCTGCGTGATGGCCCCGCAGAGCAGACAAGGATACTTGTGGAAGCTTCGGCCGAGGGTAAAGAGCGAATCCGGTCAGCTTTTCCTCGAGGCTCTAGCAGTGGGCTTCCATGGGCTTTTTTCACAATCCTCAAATCTCAGTGAAAGTAGGCACAGCACGTCAAGGGCACAGCAAGGAAATGCTGTGCACTTCCTTGGAATTGAGAAGGCAGGAGAGAAAACTAACTGACAGCAGATGCCTGTCACCATCATCTCTTTTCTCTTTTGTTTTCCAACCTGAGTCACTTCCTGTTTCTACTTTCCTCAAAGAAGTCATAAAATGTAGGGTGGAGAAACTCCGAAGCAGTGGTACCAACTTGTTCACATACAAGGTGGGACGGTTCTGGGTCTAGTCATAGTGATAAAGTGCAAGTCCGGAATGCCTACTAGAAGATGTTTTGAAAACTTATGCTTTGTGGAGGTGGGGAGGGGTTTAAATTGGGAGATTAGGATTGACATATACACACTACACTATATAGATAACTAACAAGGACCTACTGCACAACATAGAAAACTCTTCTCAATACTCTTGTTTTAGTTGCTAAGTCATGTCCGACTCTTTGGCAACCACATGAAATGTAGCCCATCAGGCTCCTCTGTCTATGGGATTTCCCAGCCAAGAATACTGAAGTGGGTTGCTGTTTCCTTCTGCAGGGGATCTTCCTGACTTAAGAATCAAACTCATGTCACCTGCATTGGCAAGTGGATTCTTTACCACTCAGCCACCTGAGAAGCCCTCTCAGTTCTCTATAGTGACCTATATGGGAAAAGAATCTTAAAAAAAAAAAAAAAAAGTATATACACACACACACACATATATATATAACGGATTCACTTTGCTCTACAGCAGAAACAAAACATTGTAAGTCAACTACACTCCAATAAAAATTTAGAAAACATGCTTAAACATCTAGCTGGAGATAGCATTCTTCCTGGTAGCCCCTGCCCCTCTCCCAAATCACTTATGGATTATTCAGCTGATTCCAGTTTCTGAGTCATCTCCAGTCCTCCACTCCAGACAGCCATCGTTCTGAGCTGACACAAGATGACATTCATGTGGTCTGTCTGGTTTAAACCTCCTTGAACAGTGATGACTCAAATCAATCCCCTTCTCCCTTTTATTCTGGCACACACTTCATGTTTATATTGTTTTCCTAAGATAAGCGGTTCTCACACCTTAATATACATAAGAATCACCTATAGAGAATTTTGGAAAATGTTAACTTCTGTATCTTCCAGTAGTAGCTTACTCAATGCACGCATCTGTAACTACATGCTCAAAGGATGAATTTTACATTGTTTAAATTATACCTTAATAAAAGATTCTTTAAAAAAAATCACCTGGAAAACTTTTCAATTCTGACTATTTGAGCCTGATGGGTCCAAGGAGCCAACATCTGAACAGGCATTCCCTGTTACTTCTTCAGAGGTGGTCCAGTGGTCACATTTAGGAAAAAATGCTGTGAAGACAGTGAGGTCCACCAAGCACGGTCCACCCCCAGCCACCACGACAGCCCCACCAACAGCGGCTTCTGCACTTCTCCAGGAAAAGACCAAAGGATGCTGGATGGAGCCACTGGGCAATCAGTGTGCAGACCCAGGTCTGTTCTCGGTTCTGCCTCAACCTCTGTATGCTCTGCGCTCCTGGGTAATATGCTTCCAACCCTAAAACAGTCTTACATGTTAAGACTGGTATAAGCCCTCAAAACCTTAGAAAAACTATTTTAAACTCTGCATGGCAAATAAAACCAATTTTAACTTGGATGCAACACCGTTTCCAGGTACTAGTCTCTGTTCTGATGGCAAATCTGCTGAAGAAACCTCTTTCCAAACTAGCAGCTCTAACAGCTTTCAAATGGCTCACACGTTTATTACCAAATATGGTTGGCTGACCAGTTTACAATCTGTGCTGCTGAGGGTGCGCTCAATGCATGACCTGTTCTGTCAGTCTGTCAGCGATTCTGTGTCTGGGGGAACAGAGGGCATTGTTGCAGTAAAGGCTACCCTCTCCTCAGCCCTCCCCCACACCATTCTCTTCTCAAAGAGTGGATGAGTCACACCAAGACTGGTCTACATCTGTGACAGGCATCCCTCTCAGAAGGCACTCTTCTCCAGGAGTCCAGAACCAAGGGGAGCCAGAGATGTGGTTTGTTCCCAGGGGCGTGTTCCCCCGTACCCCCACCCTCTCAAGGTCATCTACCCTCCCCAGATGGAGGTGCCACAAACATGCCAAACTCTTTCAGCCACAGCAATCCCAGAGGAATTCCAACACAGCTATGAAAAATCAGGTGGTACCTTTTGAGTCCAAGCCTCTACTTTGAAAATTTCCTGCTCCTGCATTCCCACTGAGATCAACTTACAGGTGAATGTACTGGAAGAGATTTCCGTATCAGGTTTCCTGTGTAAACCATTAAGCTCTCGGGCACTATGTTATACAAAGGATGGGGTAAAAATCCTCAAAATGACACGTCCTGGCAGTTGAGTTTTCAAGTTTCGAAAAAGATGCACAGACCACATATGAATCTTCTAAACTGTATTTGGAAATGACAAACATTCAGAACCAACAAAAACCTTCCTAGAGACAAGGCCCTGAGAGGAGTCTGTCCCCACTGTGTAAAGTTTTACATTAACTGTACAGAATGAAATTAGTAACCAGTAATCTTTGGCACTAGAATGGATAACTCCTTAGTTGTTCATACAGTATCCAAACTGAACATTACATGACGTTAAACTGCTAGTTAACAGTTGAATTTTAAATTACCTTTAAGAGTTTGAAGTCCTAGCTAAGTTTTTCAGTATCAATACACTAATCATATCTAACAGTGCCTGAGGTAGAGACTTCTGTAAGAGATTTATTGACGAGAACACAATTGAGAGTATAATGAAGAAAAACACTTCTGGTCTTGGAAGCATATTATAGCCAAATGTCTTTGCTGGTTCAACAAGCCAAGCCTGAAATGCAGAACTCTTACTTCTTTCATTTCTGTAGAGACTTTGTACAGGGGTAGGGCTTTCTTCTGTTTGGACTCCTGCATTTTGGAATACATGGATTGCTTCTTTTAAAAGTATGATTCTTAACATGGAATGTGCATGAACCAAACTCAACACCATTATTAAAAACAAAAACAACACAACTGCATTAGAGACAACAAATAAAATCTTTTAAACTCTCCATGATATATGGCCAGAATGAGTGACAAGTATGCAAGTCAACCTAATGATTCTAACATTTGATGGTGACTGTGAATTATTACAGATTTATGATACGTAGGTGAGTTGAAATTTTATTTCCAAACTCAGCACTGTATAAGTGCAGGAGCTTATTTTTAGGTGGTAAGACTCTTCATGAAATTACATGATTTTATGAAGATAAAATCAATATCTGGAACCTTCCAAGCAAAATGACCAGCAACTGGGTATCTCTGACTTCAGGTACTTTACTTCACAGTCAGGAAAGACCTTTGCTTTATAAAAGGCATTTCTTGAAGTAGGTTCAAGTATAACATACTTGCCTTTTACCAAACACTGCCTGGCCAAAAATTTATCCTCAACTATAGGTATTATTTTTAGAAGTGTACAGTCCCATAAATGAGATGGAAAACACAAAGCCAGGACATTTATAAGCTTAACGGGTAAACCATAGGTATGACTAATAGGAATAACATTTAAGTCCATTCTCGGAATAAGCTGCTAGAGCAAGTTCAGTGTTTTCAACAACTGATTCCTGTGATAAAGAGCACCGAAGGACTTCTTACTATATCATATAGTTCTTTCAATGATTTTTTTGAAGCTTCAAGCTCAGACAATGACCAACAGTTGGTCTTTTAATACTTTTCACCAGAGGCTTTCTCTAACTACTCCGTAACACTTCTGAGAGGTAGGTGGCTACTGGAACTTGGAAAAGTAAAGGGAATTGCTTAGTTTCATACCACAAAGAAATGACAGTTAAGGTACCTAATGATGACATTTTTCTTTTCAAAGACATAGGTGTCCTTTTAAAGACAGATATGTGGGAGTTCTAACCTGTGAGAACCATTTTAGATGACAAAGTTCATCTTTATCAAAAGTAATTCTATAGATGTTAGTCAAGGAGAATCCCCAGAAAAACTGACTTCTAATGAAATAACACGCCTGTGGTTTTAAATGAACAAAATAGAAGCTAGCAAAACTAAGGCAGAAAGCAAAAGGAAGCCACAAAATGAACATTAACATTTCTTTAGAGGAAAATGCTATCTAATTCGTCCCTCAAATTTGAACTAAGGGAAAAAAGCCTGTTTGCTTTATAAAGGACACACATCTGAATAAATGATGGTATATTACGGAATATAAACATGTTGTTGACCATATCCTGATTATAGTATGTGAAGGACTAAGCACTCAACTACTATTTGGAGAAGCATGTCATAAGACAGCATGTCTTATACAGCAATTCAAAGGAATGTGATTTTGATAGGAAAAAAAAAATGCTGTTTATACAAACACTTGCAAGTTCCAGAATAGTAACTGGAACAATATTTTTATTCACTCAGTGGGTTAAGCCAGACATTGAAAGGGCCATTTTCTTAATGTAGGTCCATTGACATGTTATTAGGTGAGAATGGTTTTGGCAAATTTGTATGTTCAAAGGCTAAAAGAAATGGACTAAGGAAGCAGTCAGAGTTGGGAAATCTATGTCATAATTAGAACTTTAGTGAGAGAATAAAAATAGATTTGAACACATGTGAAGGTGACCCAGAATATCTTTCTATGTACTTGAGGAAGTTGAAGAATTATCCAGACACAAAAGATAACATTCTCATCAGAACAAGCCAAGATGAAACACCGGAGGCCCTGCCTGTAGAAACTAAGTGGATGCCTCTGGCGCCGAATGTCTGCCTGGCATTTCTGCTTGACTCCGTCCCTCTCCTATCATTCAAATTCCCAACCCTCCCAATGGCAAAACCACTCTATTCTCCCTCAGGCTCTGAATAGATGGACATGAACCTACGTGTATTTTTTTCTGTCCTTTAGTTCAGAAGTCTGCATGAAGTTCTACTGACATAAGAATTATTGGTAGTTCTTTATCTTAGCCAGCCTGAATAATTTAAAATCTTGCCTGTTTTAGAATGATTACTTGAAATTCTTTAGCAACACTTTGTTTGAAGGAAACTTGCAGATCTGGTAATTATCCAGGATATATACACATATAAGTCATTTTCTGAAATTTTCCCTTCAGTCTCACTGGAGTTGACCTTTTGCTCAAGTGTTTAGAGATCCTGAGGAGCTTCTCTTGGGTAAAATTTACAGATTAAAAAAAGCAAAATAAATGTAAATGCATGGCTAGAAGATAAGCTTAAATTTTCAACTGAATTTTTTTGGGGGGAAGGGGAGAAATGGAGAACAAAGAAAAAAGAACTATACACAGGATGCTGTTCTAAGACCCTCCTAAATAACAAAGAACTGACACTTAAAAATTAAGAGCAAAAAAATAAAACCCACTCTTGGAATTTCAAAGTTACAGGTGGCTTGCAATTAACTTTCTGTTAGAGAAGAGTGAGAGGTCCCAAATGAAATGCTCCCTAGTGAAGCAAAATCTCCTTCCTTTAAATCTTTACCAAGCTCTTACTCAGAAGCTCTTAAACTGTAAGACAAATGATGTGAACATGACAGAGAGAACAAAGTTATCCAACAGAAGGTTGAAAATGGCAGTTAAATATACTGCAAATTATGGGTGTTATGTGAACATGAATGCTTGTCACTGACAAACAGATATGCCTATACTGAATAAATACTGAAATTCTCTTTCAGACTATTTACAGATAGACTCCCAGGTCTGAACTAGTCTTCTGGGCAGAAACCCACTTTGGCAGAAGTAGGTAAATTATAAAAATTCCATGGTAAATGATAAGAAGGAAGTTGAACTTAGGCCTTCTGCCACATGCAGTATAAATGGCTTTGATTAATTTTTAGCCTAGAAGGGAATTTTCGTATTTTTATTGTTAACATATAAAGAAAATATTCAACACTGGCATCTTAAGAAACCAGAGGCAGGTTTTTTGATTCAGATTTAAGGCAAATCAGACAGGCCCACAACTAAACATCAGGGCTTATTTTCTAGGCATGGCTTTGCTTGGTGATAGAGGAATCTCAGAACAGTTCTAGCCGCAGTCTCCACACTGCTACTGGTTGAGGGCACCTTTGTGCATCAGACTTTTGAAACAACTGACGTTACATACACACCATCAAAGCAAAGCTTGGTATTTAAAGGACTCCTGCAGTGAATCACTTGAAACAAAAATAGCTTTTCAAAGACTAGATACAACTCTGGGCATATGAATAAGATTCAAAGATTTCTCAAGTCAGAGAGAGATCTCCTTCTACCGTGGACTTCCTCTCTGAGGCTAAGAACTGACTCATCCCCCTTCAGCTCCTCACATATCTGAAATCGTCCCTGTAACACGAGAGGCACTTTTTATTAGGTGTATAGCATCTATTAAAACTTTAAACCCCGGGTAGAGTTTGCTGAACAAAGTAATAACACTAGCCTAATAGGCATTACCTTAAGGATTTTTTTCCCCTTTAATATAAAAGTATAACTACAGTGGTCCAATGTACAAATACAAAAAAAAGTTCTCATACTAAAAAAAAAAAAAAAAAAGTACCATAATACTGTACATACAAAAACCGTTCAACAAGAATGATTTAAATATATCTGTTCTTTTCCAGATCTGGAAGACACAAATGTAAAGTTCTGCAACTGTATTATTGCTGGAACTCATATCCAGGAACGCTGTGTTTCCCGTTCTCTCCCCCTTGTCCCAGCCCCACCTTCAGAGTCCCCTGAGCTTGGATCATGAGCCAACAGCATCCCTGAAGATAAGCAGAGCCAAATGTTTACTCAACGGAAGTCATTATTCAATGAGCCGCCGCTTACCATGAACTATGAAAGCACAAGCTTTAAGCCCAGCCAGGATTAAATCCAGACGGAGGTCTTCCCATCCCCTGATTTGCTACTAGCACTGCTTTTGTTGGACCCAGCTTTGGACCCCACTTTGGCTTTTTTTTCCCGGGAACCATGGGGGTTGTTTTGGTGATTGTAGGCCTGGATGGCCAGATCCAGGCGTTCCTGAGCCATTCTGATTTCCCTCTGCAGAGTCTCCAGGTCGGGTGGGAGGTTGTCCTCATGGCTGCCGTACTGCTGTTCCTGGGCGATGTTGGCCTTGTTTTGCTTGTAGGCAATCTTAGCGTTGGACAGTTCGGTGTACTGGATTTGATCTGGTTTGACGGCAATGTTATAGCCAGGGGGAGCAGATGGCGTATTCCAAGTGAAAGGATAATTATAAGCACCCGGATCTTCCAGTTCCCTCCTTTTACTGTTTAGCGAGTCTCGAATCGTCCCAAATCCTAAATGAAGCATCTCCCAAATGTTAAGCAATAGGCAAAGGCCTGTAACACCATACATTATCAGAAGAAAGATGGTCTTTTCAGTGGGTCTAGAAATAAAGCAGTCTATCTTATGAGGGCAAGGGAGTCTGCTGCACACATAAAATGGGTGGACTTGGAAGCCGTACAGGAAATACTGCCCAACCAGGAAACCCACCTCGAACACGGTCCTGGCCAGCAGCTGCAGCACATAGATCTTCATGAGCCCATCCTCCCGGATCCGCCGCCGGCCATCATGCTTAGGTTTAGATTGGTTCTGATCTTTATTTTCTTTCTCACTTTCTAATTCCATTTCTGGATACATCATGGGATCCTCTTCATGGTCCTCTTCCGTTTCTTCCAGAGCCCGGTGCTGTTTCCAGCGCATCGCGTAGGGCTTGCTGCGAGCGGCCTTCTTGTCTGCGTCACCGTGCTCCATCTTGGCAATCTTATGAATGGCATAGCCCAGGTACATGACCGAGGGGGTGGCCACCAGGATGATCTGGAACACCCAGAAGCGCACGTGAGACAGGGGTGCAAAGGCGTCATAGCAGACGTTCTCGCAGCCTGGCTGCTCTGTGTTGCACACAAATTTGCTTTGCTCGTCGTAATAGATGGATTCTCCTCCTACGGCTGTAAGGACGATCCGGAAGACAATCAATACCGTGAGCCAGATCTTCCCTACAAATGTGGAGTGGTTGTGGATCTCCTCTAGTAGGCGAGTGAGGAAGCTCCAACTCATGGTGACTAAACTGGTCCGCCCTGACAAAAATGAAAAAGACCAAAGGAAGATCAGCAAATATTAAAATCTTATCTTTTTTATTGATCTTTAGAAACTACTTCTCTACATACGTGAAATCTAACTTCAAGGCTCATACTAGATGACAGAATAAACAGCGCCTCACGCGCCACACCACCATCAGGAAGGGCCGTTCACCTCAGTCTGTGAGCACTGGTTTATGCTGACAGGGTCTTAGGGAAGTCTGATTTCTTTTCATGTCTTCTCTAGTTTAAAAGGTAAAATTGTAGCTGTCATTTGGAATACAATTCTTAAATGTATATTTAAGAATTAATATACTTATACTAGATGTTTTACATATAGTGTTATTTCTTAGACTTCCTGAATTTTGTGAGATAGAGGGAAGAGGACAAAGGTACACCTGTTCAGCCACAGTAAGACTGCCACTGAGAACACAATGGGGACGCTTGAGCTGGACTCCACTGTGAAGAGGTACCTTACTAGCAAACTTAAATACTGGATCTGGTAACAAAGTATTAAAAAGAATTAAGGAGATGGTATCGCTGCAAATATTAATAACTGGCAAAGATCAAGAACTAGAATAAAAGACAGAAACTCAGAAGCCTTAGCTAGGGTGCATCACATAGCAGATTCTAGCATTCTGTATTATACTTCTGTATTTAATTTATGGTTGATGTTAAAAAATGCCTGCAGACAGAAAATCCAATCAATAGGTAAATCTACTTAAAACAGCATTTCAAAGCTAGTTTTATTCTGAGATTCTTAGATCTATGTTCAGAATCTTGGTAAAAACCATCTAAACAAGATAATATATGTAAAGTCCCTAATTCAACCCCTGACACAAAGCACACCTAGCTCTTCTCCTCTTTCCTCTCTTGGTTTACTTCTGCAGATTACAGTTGATTATCAGCATCATCAAAGAAATTTAAATACTCTTTTTACCTGTTATCCAGAATTTCTGCTATCCAAAATTTTCTTAGAGAAATGATGCTTTGTTTACAACTTTTCCAGATTTTCTCTGGAAGAGAAACAGAAGAGAAGGCCATAAGTTTTCTCCCACAGAAAACAGTAAATCACCAGAATGCCATTTTCAGGGAGAAACAGTGGTACAGTACCACAGGAATCAATCAGTTCCATGTACCACAGGAATCAATCAGCACGAGATGGAAACAGGACTGAGCTTGAATATCACTCTTCTCTTCTCCAATACATCATGGTAGGAGAAAATACCTAAAAGTGACTCGAAGATGCTTTACTCACTGTAGTCTAAGAAAATATGACAGGAAGATGAATCATTTGTGAAAATCTGAAACAGATGAACTCTGGCATCTATACGAAAAAGCCACAGCAGAAAATCTCAATGAATTTAAGCTGGGTCATTATAGGCATTGAGAAAATCTTCATCCCACGTGCTCTATTCCTGCCCTCTTCTCTGGAGCAGCCAGCTAGGAGCAAGCTGTTTATTTACAACACCCAACAGCCGGCTCCCTGTCACTGGGACACCCATATCCACAGGAGGTGATTCACAGACTCGACTGCTCACAGAAAGAAAACATCTGCACCTGTACTGTGATTACTAGTGTATATACACAGGACAAATTACTTCTCATTATCAAGTTCTGCCAACCCTGGGATAGCCATGGTCACAAATCATCCTCATTTGCTATCATTTAATAAATAAAATGTAAAACAAACCCTGAATGTTCAAAGTTATTATATGTCCAAAATAATAAAAAATATTTTGGTAAGATATGTGAAAAAATCCCAAAACAATTCCCAAAAGGTCAATGAAGAAGAAAAAAGTTCAGAGGCATCTACATAACGTGAAAGTATCAAGATTTACATACAGAAGAATCCAGTCACACAAGTATTTCACCACAGGACTTCAAGTACAACTCTCGTTTCCAGCACTGATGTCCAACTGAGCTCAACAGTTCTCCTCTCACTCTATACACAAGTTATAAAACCAAAACAAAAGTAAATAATAAGCAATCTTTAAATGGTGATGTAAGCCAGGTTTCCATAATGAATCACATCCACAGGTCTAGACTCACATTTTTCCAAAATGCCATGTCTAATGCATTTCCCTTAAAGCCTGAAATTTTATTTGTTCCAATAAGCCAAATCATGAAGGTGCAATCATTGGTTAGTTAGAAAACTCATTCTCTACACTTCCATCTGTACCAAAAACAAATGGGTATCTTTTTAACAATTATTGCTATGAAATAATTTCTCAACAGTTCAGTATTTCATACAATAATCTTAACTTTTTTGGGGGGAGGGGATCAATGGCAAATCCTTCAAAGCCTGTATAATAAAGCAGTCATTTAAACACAACTAGAAACACACATTCACACTGGTTAAGCTGCAGGCCTATACAATGCTGAACACTTAAAAGCCTGGTTTTCCAAAGGTTTTATAAGTGCCACAGCACCCTATCCCCAAACCTTGAGTATAAACGAAGTGTACAGTACTGCAACTTCAGCATCTCATAAAATGGATGATGGGTGGTTTTCTTTCTAACGTAACCACAGGCTTCCTAACCAAATGGCAGCATCACCACTCTTCGGATCTACTGAGCTGTCAGTGGGTTTTTCCTTCGATACTCTTTCCTTTTCCAAATCCCTTTCCTCTCCTTCTAAGCATTAAGAGAAAGGCTTAAATATCAGAGTACACTACTCAAATTTGTGGGGAAGGGTAGAAAGGGAAAGCGGGAGGGAGTGAAAGGGGAGAAAAAAGTCAACTAGTAGAATTGTGGGTTCTGGAATTGACATTTCTAAGCAAAACTGTGTCACTGCCAAGTGTGGTCTCACCATGTTGTTGCACCACTAAAACTCCCTTTTCTCATTACCGCTTTTTTGCTCTTCTAACAGACAAAACAATAGGGTTTCCCTGGTGGCTCAGGAGTAAAGAATCTGCCTGCCAATGCAGGAGACGCACGTTCGATCCTTGACCCGGGAAGATCCCCTGGAGAAGGAAACAGTGACCCACTCCAGTATTCTTGCCTGGGAAATGCCATGGACAGAGAAGCCCAGCAGGGCTACAGCCCACAGGGTCGCAAAGAGTAGGACACAGCTTAGCAACTGAACAACAACAACAACAACAACAACAGGCAGAACACGGTCTTCTTTGGCATCCCTGCTTCAGCAAACAAACTTGGTTAAAGAGTAAGGAGTCAGAGTGTGCAATTAACTGTGAATGGCTTTCATGAAAAAATAAAAATCATTTCCGTATTCTATCTATGAATGGAAAGTGACATGGGAATGTGTGATGAGTGGTGGTGGGGATGGGGGGAGGGATGCTGAACAACTAAATGCTTTTTGCCAACTAGGAAAGCCAACAGATTTATACGTATTTTGACACTTAATATCTTCTTGAATATATCCTTTATGCTTTGGCTGAATTTATCTATAGACAAATCTAGAAAGTAGTAGAATTAGGACACAAGAAATGTACATCTGCATGGTTCTTGCCCTGTACAGTCATTTGAGTTTCTAAAAAGGTTCTAGCAATTTACAACGCCTGGCAATGAATTACAATTTTACCTCAACCCCATCAGCACTGTCTGTTATGCTACTCTGCCAGATGCAAAATGGAATTTCAAAAATATCTCAATTTGTATGTTTTTAATACAGCAGGATACATTCCCCCTATAGTCCTCCTTCTTCATGAACTATTCCTATCCGTTTGCCCATTTATCTGCAGAATGTATTCTGCATTTGACATTTAATATAAATATATTTGTTTTCCTCCAAAATTTACTACTTTATATAGTCACACCAGTCAATCTGTTAAATAAATATTCTTTCTAGGATAGCTTTTTAAATAATCTGCAAAATTCTTGGTAGCCCATAATTCAAAAGTATTCTTGATTCTATCCCCACCCCACAACACAACACATACTGAAGAAAATTATGTTTGCTTACATAAAATGTACTGGACAGAAATCAAACGTGCTATTTTTAGTCTGTTTTCCAAATAAACTTTCAAATCTACATTGTCTTACACTAGAAAAGAGAATTTTAAAAATTACTTGGTATCAACATGGTAATAAATTATGTAATCCCCTCCCAAATTATTTATATTTGAAGAGTTTCCTATCAGCTATATCCTAAACAGGATCAAGTCAAAGTTTACTGCCTTTTTCTGTAAACTAAAAGCATCTTTGGAGACCAAACGTAAAAGCTCATTATTTGGATTATCTCTGGAGGTAGATTATATGATCAGGTCTATTTAACAATGAAGAAATGAGGCCCAGAAAGGTTTTAAAATTTCCCCAAGATCACCCAGTTATTAAGAGGTGAAGCTAGAATCTGAAGTCAGTCTTACTTCAGATTCTGGGCTTTTAACCACTAGTTAAGAATTACATTACAGGTGAGTTGAAAAAAGTACAGGTCCCATGTGAACACGGACGAGGGCACCTTATCTCAATCATCGGGATCAGAATTAGACTAAATAATAAAGTAAACTCACAAAGATCAAGGGGGAAATTTCAGAGTTTAAGATCTTATACACAGAATGAACTGCAAGTTAAAAAAACAAAACGACACCCCCAAAAACAATAAAATAAAAAGCCCCAAAAGAACTTCAAGGTTTCTTGGCAGTTGGAAAAGAAAAATGATGATTTCACTAAGAAAGATAACTTCTTTGGACATTGAGAATAGGGGCTAGAGAAGTTAGTAAATTCGGTCCAGGAGTGATTAGAGTTGTTAAAGGGGAGATATACATGGGCTCAGATGTGCTCAAAAATACTGTAAATAAATCAAACCAGAATTCTAAAGAACGTTCAAGTAATTATAGGAAAATGGAAAAAAGAAAACACATAAACAGAATGGACAAACAGAACACAATGGCTAAAATTAAAAAGAATGACTATGGGAGGAGATCCCTGAGATTCTGAAAAGCAAAAAAAAAAAGACATTCACTGGGTAGGAATGACTATACCTAGTGCTGGTGAGGATGTGGAGAAGCTGGTACTCTAAACACTGGTCACTTTGCAAAACAGTGGCAGTGGAGCTTGCTGTAAAGAACTGCCTGTCAATTTAAGAGACATAAGAGACACAGGTTCAGTCCCTGGGTGGGGAAGATCCCCTGAAGGAGGGCATGGCAACCCACTCCAGTATTCTTGCCTGGAAAAATCCATGGACAGAGGAGCCTGGTGGGCTGTAGTCCATAGGGTTGCAAAGAGTCGGACGTGACTCAATCGACTTAGCATACACATGCAAACATATATCAACTATATGATCCAGCCAGTCTGATCCTAGGCAAGAAGTAAAACCCTATTTCTATAAAAGGACTTGAACATAAATGTTCACAACAATTTTATCTGTAATAGTCAAAAACTGGAAACAACACAAATGTCCATCATCAGGTTGATGAATAAACTAATTGTGGTATATTCATACAATGGAATACTACTCAGCAATAAACTACTGATATGTGTAACATGGATGAATCTCAAAGTCAGGCAAAAAAAAAAAAAAAAAGAACACACTGTATGATTCCATTTATAAAAGTTCTAGAAAACGCAAACTAATCTACAATGACATAAAGCACATCAGCAGTTGCCTATAGTGGAGTGCAGGGAGGCACTGGCCAGCCTGATAATCAAACTCTCCTGGCTATTATTTTTCAGTTTCTATTTCTGTCTCACTTCTCCTTTCCAAACTTCTAAATACATATCCTGATTTTTGTTCTATCTTAGCCCATCCTTTTCAGCACCCTTTGTTGATTCCTTCACCAGAAATCAAGCTGTAAACGATGTCCCATTTGCCCCAACATCTCCCTGGAATTTCAGACTTTAAATTCAATTGCTGCTCTACATCCTCTCTTGGATGTCTAATAAGCACCTGAAATTTAACATACCCCAAACCAATCCTCCTCTCCTCCAAAGTTACTCTTATTCTGTCTGCAGTTTTCCCAAATCAGTAAGTAGTTTTGTCATTCATGACGTTTTTAAGGCCAAAATTTTCAAGACAACCTCACTCTTTTTCCTCACTCCATAGCCAAGCTATCAGCAAATCTTGTCATTTGTATCTTCAAAATATATATCCACAGTCCAACCACTTCTTTCAATCTCTACTACTATCATACTGATCCAAGTCACCTTCATCTCTAGCCAAGATTACTGTAAAAGCAAGAGTCTTCTAATTGGTCCCCTAGCTTATCCTCTTCGGAGAAGGCAACAGCACCTCACTCCAGTACTCTTGCCTGGGAAATCCCATGGATGGAGGAGCCTGATAGGCTACAGTCCATGGGGTCGTGAAGAGTCGGACAGGACTGAGCAACTTCACTTTCACTTTTCACTTTCATGCACTGCATAAAGAAATGGCAACCCACTCCAGTGTGCTTGCCTGGAGAATCCCAGGGACAGGAGCCTGGTGGGCTGCCATCTACGGGGTTGCACAGAGTCGGACATGACTGACATGACTTAGCAGCAGCAGCAGCTTATCCTCTTAACCCTCCAAGTCTCTTCTCCAAAAAGCAACCAGAGTAAAGCTTTTAGAAAACAAGTCAGATAATGTCTCTCTTTTGCTCAAAATTCTCCCAGAACAAAACCTCAAATCTTCACCACAGTCTATGGATGGCATCCTTTATCACAAAGCTGCTAGGACACTTCTGGTCTCTTTACCCTCCGCTCTCGCTCTGGCTCACTCTGAATAAGGAATACCTACATCCTTGCAATCCCCTGTTCATACCAGTCATGTCATACTTTTGCCTCAAGATTACTGTACTTGTTATTTTCACTGCTTTGAAATATTTCATAGATATTAGCAGAACATACTCTCACTTCATTCAAGTCAGCCCAAAAGTCATCTCCCTAATGACTTTCCTCAGGCCACTTTCCTCTAAAATAACATCTCTCATTCTCCAGCCCTTTAATTTTTCTTTATAGCACTTACCCCTCACATAATTTCTATTTTATAATTTGTTTATAGAAGGTAAACTCCTTGAAGGCAGGCTTTTGTTCTTTTATCCCCAATACCTAAAACCCCACAGCCTGACAAAAAGGTAGTAGGTTTTCAATAAATTGTGCTTAGTCACTAAGTTGTGTTCGCTAAGTCGTGTCCGACTCTGTGACCCCATGGACTGTAGCCCGCCAGGCTCCTCTATCCATGGAATTTTCCAGATAAGAATACTGGAGTGGGTTGCCATTTCCTACTCCAGGAGATCTTCCTGACCCAGGGTTACCCAGGGATTGAATTCATGTCTCTTAAGTCTCCTGCACTGGCAGGCAGATTCTTTACCACTGCGCCACTGGGGAAGTCCCTCTCAATAAATATCTGTTCAATAAAAATGTCCCTGATGTATTAACTGGAAATACAGGACTCAGAACAATATTATCCCAATACTGTGAAAACAAATAAAATTTATGCATTACAAAACCCTAGAAGAAGAAAAAAAAAAAACTTGAAAGGATATAAATGAATACCCACTCTACCTTCTCCTTTCTTTAGCCTTTTTCCTGTATCTCCACTAGAATTCTCTCTCTAAAATGGATGTGTTACTCCTTTGCTGAAAAGCCACTAATGAAAGTGGCCCCTCAAATCAGTGGGGCCAAGATGGATTTTTTAAAGTATTTGAATAAAACGTAGTTGATATCTGTTAACTCTGGACATGGGAAGAAAAGATGAATCTGAGTACAAAAAAATAAAAAGTGTCTCCACGGATAAAAGAAAAAACAATTTAAACAATACTGGAAAACAATGAACTGGGGAAAGAGGTTTCAGTAATTCTTTTATATGCAAAGAGCTAATCTCTAGTATATATAAAGAGTTCAAAACAGACATTCCACAGAAAGAAAAACACAAATTCCCCTTAAAAAATGCACAACATGGATGAAAACATAATGCTAAGTGAAAGAAGTCTGACACAAAAGCCACCAATTGTATGATTCCACTTATATGAACTGTCCAGAATAAGCAAATCAACAGAGACAGGTTAGTTAGTGGTTGTTAGGGCCTATATGCGCTTCCCTTCTGGCTCAGCTGGTAAAGAATCCACCTGCAATGTGGCAGACCTGGGTTTGATCCATGGGTTGGGAAGATCCCCTGGAGAAGGGAAAGGCTACCCACTCCAGTATTCTGGCCTAGAGAATCCCATGGACTGTATAGTTCATGGGGTCGCAAAGAGTCGGACATGACTGAGCTTCACTTCAGGGCCTATAGGAAATGGATTGTGATCGTTAATGGGTATAGGCTATCTTTTGGGGATAATGAAAAGGTTTGGAATTAAGACAATAGTGGTGGTTACACAACCTTGTGAATATACTAAAACCACTGAATTGTATACTTTAAAAGAGCAAATTTTAGGGTATATAAATTATATCTCAATAATAAACTACTCTGAGATACAATTCTCCTATCATACTGGCAAAAATCCTGAAGTGGGAGAGGTTATGGAAAATATGTTTTCAAATACTGCTGGTGGGAGGGCAATTTACTAATACCTACAAAATTATATGTGAATCTGTATCCTTTGACTCAGTAACCTCACTTTTGGGAATGATCAAAGTAGAACACTGTTCCTATGTAACTCAATGTCCCCTGTCAAAGCAATGGTTAAATGCACCATGGCCTATTTGCACAACAGAATACCGCGTGGCTGTAAAACATGAGAAAAGATATTCAAAATGTCTTGAATTGTACAGAGATAGTCAAGACATTCAAATAGTGAAAACAGCAAAGTATATGTGTATATATGTATACATCTTTTCTATAAAGAGAAAAAATATCAATCTGTGTTTTTTGCTTAGATTTCTATAAGGAAACACAAGGATCTTTCTTTTTAATGAATAAAAGTGGAGGAGGAGACAAAGAGGAATGGGATAGAATTAAGACTTTTATTACGTATCTTTTTATAGTCTTATTTTTTGAACCAAAGGAATATATTGTCTTTTTGAAGAAAACACCCCCCAAAACATTCCATGTCCTAGAAAATAAAGTCTGCTTGAGATTTGAAAATAAATCTTTTGTAAACTTTTTAAAGTAAAAAAAACTTAAATAAAATCCTTCATCCTCTCTACACCCTTGCCCTGCCTTCTTTTCTTCAGAGCACTCAACACTACCTCAAACACTTATTTGTTAACTTGTTCATTATCTGTCACCTCAATCAAATTAAATACTTTGTTCTTATAACCCTGGCACTTAGAAAAACTATTAACTGAGTAATTTAATAAATTTGAATCTCTGCTCATTGATTTTCCTCTACTTTATATGGTCTTTCCACAATTTCCTACTTGGGAAAATTTTTTATCCTTTAGGATCTAGCCTAAAGGTCACTTCAAGTTTTCTAGACCTCCTCATTTAATCTCCTCCTCAGAAAGTCCATAATAAATTTTTATTCCACCAATATCAGGACTTAATCTAGTAAACTGAAGTTAGTGGTATCAGTTTCTTCTGCTGGAATATTAGTTTCTTGAGAGGAAAGTCCATGCTTCTAAAAATTCTCTGAGCCCTCATATATAACTCAATATATGTGTGTTACATTCAACAGAAGATCTAAATTGATTTACAGGAGGCAGAAAATATAAAATATGTCCACTGTCCATGAACACAATCATTTCAGAGCAGAATACAATGAATGAAATAGAAGTACAAAATGTGAAAATACTCAGAGAAGGAAAAGAGACTAATTTTTATAGATTAAAAAGTATAAACTGTCAATTATACTGCAATAAAGCCGGAAAAAAAGTTTAAGCTTACTGCAGAAGACAAGTGGGTCTCTGAAGAACGGGGATGGTTTCATCAGGCAGAGCTGGGGTGGGAGGTAGGGGCAAGGCAGATGGAGAACATGATGTGAGTAAAAAGTGGCACACGGCTCTTAGACTGGAACACGACGGAGGATGTTTGAGAAGTAGCTGCACAGAAGGTTGAACAGGGAGGTCAAAGACCAGTCTGCAGAGGGGCTAAGCACACCATGAAACCTGAAAGTAAAGCATGTTAAGTAATGATGAGTAACATTCCTCAAATGTGGTCCACAGACCACCTTCATCAGAATTATCCAGCGTGCTCATTGAAAATGCCGATTCCCAGGTCCTACTTACCCAATTCCCACTCCCAGGCGTACTGAATCTGAATTTAACACATTTGCGGTTAAACATTTAAGTTGTTTACAATGATTTACGATAATACTTAAGACTTTGTGTGTGTGTGTGTTAATCTCTTTGTTGTGTCCAACTCTTTGTGAACCCATGGACTATAGCCCGTCAGGCTCCTCTGTCCATGGAATTCTCCAGGGAAGAAGTCTGGAGTGGGTTGCCATTTCCTTCTCCAGGGAATCTTCCTGACCTAGGGACTGAACCAGGACTCCTGCATGCCAGCCAGATTCTTTACCATCTGAGCTAAAGGGAAGCACATTTCCAATTACAGATTTAGGATAAATTTATAAAAGAATTTCTTTGTATAAAAGAAATTTGTACAAAGCTGTACAAATTGTGAAAAACTTTGTGTATGTGTGTTACTAAGAAAAAGTCAGTTTTTTTAAATGCACTATCTCTCCAAAAATTTTTAATATGTATTACCAAATGGCCCCTCCAAAAAGCCAGTACCTGTTAATATTTCCACTATCAAGGATATGAGAATGCTGTTTTCCTCACTCCCTTACCAATGATTCTAATGCATTTTTAAATAAACAAGACTTGGGTTAATCTGTGTTTAAATTGTAAGAAGTTTTAAACTGTCATTAATCATTAGGGAAATGCAAATGAGACAAAAAACGCATAGTGAGGTACCACTTCATACCCAAAAAGATGGGTACTATTAAAAGAAATGAGACAAGAGCTGAAAAGGTTATGGAGAAACTGGAATCACTGTTGTGCACTGCTGACAATGTAAAATGGTGCAGCTGCTGCAGAAAATGTTATGATTTTCTCATTATATACAGAAGTATCATATGATCCAGAAACTCTACTTCTGGATGTCTACCTAAAAGAAATGAAAGCAGGGATGCAAACAGGTATCTGTACACCCATGTTCACAGTGTACTAACCACAACAGCCAAAAGGCGGAAGCAACACAGCATCCACCAACACAAACACAAAATATGGTATACACACACAATGTTATTAAGCCTTAAAAGGAAGGAAATTCTGACACATGCTGCAGTGCTGATGAACCTTGGAGACAGCTGGCTAAGCGAAAGAAGTCAGTCACATGAGGACAAATATTACACGTTTCTACTCACAAAAGGGCCCTGAAATAGCCAAATTCATAGAGAGAAAATAGACTGGTGATCGCCAGGGGCTGGGAGGAATGGGGAGTTAGCATTTAATGGGAAGTGAGTTTCAGTTGGGAAGATAAAGTTCTGGAGACAGATGTAGATGACTGCTGCACAACAATGTAAATGTACTTCATGCTACAGACCTATGGTACATTTCATGTTACGGATATTTTACCACAATGAAAAAGTAAAAAAAAAACACTAAAATTCACTCATGCAATTAGTATTTACTACCATCAAGAAGCTTGCAATAAAGTATTACTAGTTTATAAGAAACTACAAACACTTAATAAAACTACAGTTGTATTCACGAGGTATTTACAAACATCCCTGGTGGTCCAGCGGCTAAGACTCCAAGCTCCCAATGCAGGGGGCCCAGGTTCAATCCCTTTCCAGGGGACTAGATTCCATATGCCACAACTGAAGACTTGGTGCAGCCAAATAAATAAAATATATATTTTATATATATATATAAAGAGGTATTCAGTGTTATATATGCTATACAACAAAAGACTAGAAGAAATAACTGGAATCATCTGTTAAAGTTTAAACATTTTTATAGAACAGTGACTCTACAGGGAAATGCTTTACTTTCCAGTTTATCTGACTCATTTTTTCCATTACAATCTCTTTACTATTAACGTTGGCCACAAAAACACCATTAATCCAAAAATATCAATTTTATATATTTCTTTGAAAAAGTTTCTCATAGACTCATGCAGAGGGAAAAAAAAAAAAGCTCCCAAGGGATTCAGAGGAACTAAAAAAGTATATAACTTTTCCCTTGTCAATTTTTAGATGCTCAGTGAACTGAACTAACTAGGAAATTTAAAAAATTAAAATAAGTAGTGCTATTTCAAATGTCTTGCAAATGCATAATCAAGTTGTGTCAGAGCCAAGTTTTAATCTCCTTTTTTTAAAAAATATTTATTTAACTAATCTGGGTCTTAACTGCAGCATCTGGGATCTAGTTCCCTGACCAGGGATCGAACCTGGAGCCCCCCGTGTTGGGAGTGCAGAGTCTTAGCCACTGGATCACGAGGAAAGTCCTAATCTCCTTCTAATTAAAAAAAAAAAAACTTGGGCTTCTCTGGTGGCTCCAAAGAATCTGCCTGCAATGCAGGAGACCTGGGTTCGATCCCTGGGTTGGGAAGATCCCCTGGAGAAGGGAATGGCTACTCACCCCAGTATTCTTGCCTGGAGAATCCCACAGACAGAGGAGCCTGGTGGGCTACAGACCATGGGATCACAGACTCGGACATGACTGACCAACTAACACTTTCATTTTCACTTAAAAATCTTAATTATTTTTCTAAACAAAAATCCAGGATGAACTAATAGCAAGAGTACCGGAGTGGGTTGCCATTTCCTTCTCCAGGGGATCTTCCTGACACAGGGATTGAACCCAGGTCTCCCACATTGTAGGCAGACGCTTTACCGTCTGAGCCACCAGGGAAGTAAAGTGATTCTAACCTTGACTTTTATGAAACAGAGAGTAAGCACTGACCTGAGAGCCAAGAGATTCTAACAGGCACTTCAGGAACAAATATTTCTTTCCACTTTTTCATTTGTGAATTAAGTGAAAAATATCACATCAGATCATTACTAAGGTCCTTAACAGGTGATGAAAATCAACTCAGGCAGATCATTTTTCACAAAACAACCAATAAATTATGTGAATTCAGAATTCCAAGGACAGGAAAGAAGCAAAGTAACAAGCAGCGAACTGCTGCTAACTGCTAAGTCACTTCAGTCGTGTCCGACTCTGTGCGACCCCACAGATGGCAGCCCAACAGGCTCCCCCGTCCCTGGGATTCTCCAGGCAAGAACACTGGAGTGGATTGCCATTTCCTGCTCCAATGCATGAAAGTGAAAAGTGAAAGTGAAGTCGCTCAGTCGTGTCTGACTCTTAGTGACCCCATGGACTGCAGCCCACCAGGCTCCTCCATCCATGGGATTTTCCAGGCAAGAATACTGGAGTGGGGTGCCAAAACTGAACAATATTAAGACATCAAATTTTCAAAAAGGCATTTTCCAAACAGTCATCTCAGAAAATCCGCGGTTGGACTAAACTGAAAAATTTCCATATTGACTCATCATGATTCACAAGTATTAACTATCTGGGCCTCCCAGATTACGAGCTGATCCACTAAGAATTGTGCTAGTGATTCACACTCCTGAATGAGACTGCTTTATGTGCAGACACAAGGAATCAATTAAAGGGTTTACAATGAAGTTTTGTTTAACTGGAACGTTTTAAATGGAAGTTAATTCTGCATGAGTGATAATAGATATTTAATAACTAGCTAGTGACAATTTCTCAGCAAAAGCATTATGGTAGCTTTCATCTATGTATTACAAACAGTAATCTATGTATTACAAACAGGAAAACAACGTGTTTTTCAAAAGAGCTCTTGGCTATGAACCATATTTGAAAAACAAATATTTAAAATTTGTTGTAAGTCAAATTATAAAATAAAGGAGAGAAAGTATCTTGGCCATATTAACTAACAAGGAAACAAAATACACCATTGTGGGTTGAAGTGTCAATTTGTGCTGGCAAAAAGCCATTCTATTTGAATGTAAGAACCTTCAGGAACCAGCTGGAGAAGTATGGGGAACCTGGAATAATGTGTTCATTCACAGTGCATCGTAAGTGGTACTGTCTTCATGTAAAAAGGACAGTATTGGTACACTAGTCCAAAACAGCTTAAAGCTTAGGTCAAATCAAATGAACAACAGTCTAGGAAAATGACATGTCTAGAGAAAAACAAAAATAAACATTTAACATTTCTGATATGACCTGGGTCACAATAGAAAATTTGCAAAAAACATTATCATACAGTGATGGTGAGGCTGGACTGGTACAACCTTTTTGGAAGGTATTATGGTAATATTCACCAGAAATTTTAAAATGTTTTATGTCCTTTAATCAGTAACACCACATCTAGTAATTTACCTTAAATAAATGCCCAATAAAAGAAGAATTTTATGTAATTTATGATATAATCTCTATGAGGAAATATTGCACAACCATTATAAATCTTGTTTTTAGTTCAGTTCAGTCGCTCAATCGTGTCTGACTCTTTGTGACCCCATGGACTGCAGCACACCAGGCCTCCCTGTCCATCACCAACTCCCAGAGTTTACCCAAACTCATGTCCATTGAGTAGGTGATGCCATCCAACCATCTCATCCTCTGTCGTCCCCTTCTCCTCCTGCCTTCAATCTTTCCCAGCATCAGGGTCTTTTCCGAGTCAGCTCTTCGCATCAGGTGGCCAAAGTATTGGAGTTTCAGCTTCAACATCAGTCCTTCCAAAAATCTTGTTTTAGGACAGAGATTACAAAATTCATACAACTATACAGGGACAAAAAGTAGATTCATGGTTGCCTAGGACGGAGAAGGATGGGGAGGAGTAGAGAGTAACTGGTAACAGGTACAGGGTTTCTTTTGAAGGGAATGAAAATATTCTAAAATTAAACTGTGGTGAAGGCTACACAACCCAGTGAGTCTACTAAAAATACCGAAGTACATTTTAAACAGGTGAACTGTACAGTGTGTGAATTATACCTCAGAAAAGCCATTTAAGACATTTTCTATACATCCAGATACCAGTAAGTGATACAAGTAACTGAAACAGAACAGTGGGGCCTGGACAACACAAGGACCAACTAAGGGGCTACTGCTTATCAGCTTCAGCCTTTGGAGTCATCAGATTGTCACAGCTTTCAAAGTAAGTCTTTAACCTGGATTTTTATGTGAAGCCCAATTTGGGGATAATTTTTTGATTGAAGTATAAAATACCTACAGAAAGGTGAAAGTGAAAGTCGCTCAGTAGTGTCGACTCTTTGCAACTCCAAGGACTACACAGTCCATGGAATTCTCCAGGCCAGGATACTGGAGTGGGTAGCCTATCCCTTCTCCAGTGGACCTTCCCAACCCAGGAATGGAACTGAGGTCTCCCACATTGCAGGCAGATTCTTTATCAGCTGAGCTATCAGGGAAGCACAGAAAGGTACACAAACAGAAATGTGCAGATCAATGAATTTTCACATAACCAAGTAACCAGCCCTGAAATCAAGAACAAAGCATTACCAGCCATAATTATGCCCCCTTCCTACATACGAGAAATCATCATTATTGACAGATTGGGTAATATTTTGTTGTGGGAGATGGTCCTATGCATTGCAGAATGGATCGCAGTGTCCCTGGCCTCTTCCAGCTGTGACAACCAAAGATGTCTCCAGACATTGCCAAAGGCCCCTTGGGAAACAATATTATACCACACCGAGACTCACTGGTTTAACCTGTCCTTGACCTTTACATAAATGGACTCACAGAAGGAATTCTCTTACATCAGAATCATAAAGAGTACACTTTTGTGTCTGATTCAACATCTTCTGAGAGTCACCAATCTTGTTGCATTTAGCTCTAGTCTACTCATTTTCTTTGCTTTATTATTTCGCCATTGTGTGTATATATCACACTCTATCCACTCTACTGCTGATGGGCATTTGAGTAACTTCCAGTTTGAAGCTATTATGCATAATGCTACTGTGAACACACCAAATGTGTCCTCCAGTGAATATATGTATGCTTCTGTTGAATGCCTAGACCCAGAATTGCTAGCTGTGCGGTCCACATATGTCAGCCTAAGTAGATTGGTTCCTTTCTTAAGGGGGTTTATCAATTTGCACTTCCACCTGTCTCTTTTTTTCCTTTTTTCATGTTGGCAACTAATAAGAAAAATAAATATTTAATACTGAGCCAGACACCTTATTAGCGGAATAAAGCCTGCCAATTTGCGATCTGTTTTTTAAAAATGTTTCATTGTGTGGGAAAATGCTCATATGTAGTAGAGAAACAAAAAAATCAAACAAAAAAAATTCACAATAATATATCTGAATGGAAATATGGATGGATATTTGATGATTTCTGTATTATTTGCTTTTCAGTATATTCTACAATAAACATGTAATAATGAAGCTGGCAAAGCTTTCATATGCAACAAAAGCCCCAAGAGAAATTTAAAAAATAGGTCAGGGTACAAATTTCATAATATTTGCATACATACATATTTTACATTCATAAGGACCTAATTAAATAATGAATATATCACAGAAAAGTTAACTATCTCATAGAATCTTTGATACAATTACTACACCGCTCCTGCATAAAGGGATCCAGGAAAGAACTTATATAAAATTTCACCCTAGAGCAAAATATAGGATGATGAGACAACAGGGTAATTCTTAATTTGTAAGGATATATCAAAAGTTATTAGTTCTCTGACATATCTTATATAGCAGTTAGTATCATAATGCTGCTCTTCTCATTTCTTTAGAAACACACTCTAAAGTGGTCCAGAAGCAACACAGAAGATTAACATCCTCAATACTTCCTTGAAACGCATAGTTGTTGGCACTGTGCCATTGCTACCTGCTGGTTATGAGTGTCTGATACTGAATAAATGGAGCTACGTCTATTTGAGAAAATGATTATTAAAACAGCCACCAAAAACGTTCCAGTGTCCATTATGAATTCTATTAAATGTTTGCCTGGCATGTGAAAACGTTACAAAACTCATACTTCCTGTCCTAATCACTTCACTTCATATCAAGGATTCTTCTGTTGGGATAAGAATGTGCCCATGAGACTCAGTGCAAACCCAAAAGATTTATCTCCTGAGGGAAGGCATTGAATGTTAATATACTGCCTTAAATGGAGTTTTTAAAACCAAAATAACCTGTTACTTTAAGGCTTTGCTAAGGGAACTATTCTGAGCACGGATCTCATCTCCATTTTCCTATCTGAAGAAACTACACTGGGGGGACTTCCCTGGTGGCTCACTGGTGAAGAATCCGCCTGCCAATGCAGGAGACATGGGTTCAATCCCTGATCCAGGAAGATCCCACATGCCACAGAGCAACTAAGCCTGTGCGCCTTAAAAAACAAACAAACAAAAAAAAACTACACTGGTACTTCCCTGGTGGTACGGTGGATAGGAATCAGCCTGCCAATGCGGGGAACACGGATTCCATCCCTGGTTTGGAAAGATTCCACATGCCTCAGGGAAACGAAGCCCATACTCCACAACTACTGATGCCTGCACATCTAGAGCCGGTGCCCCGCAACAAGAGAGTCACCACAATGAGAAGCCCTGGCGCAGCAACCAAGAGCAGTCCCTGACAAAGACGCAGCACAGTCAAATTAATTAGGAGAATATATCACAGAAGAGTTATCATAGCTTTAAAAAAAAAAAAAATAAACTGCACTGACATGTATGTAAGTTTGAACCAAACGGCAAAAAAGTTTCTGAGGCAAAATAAAAAGCAGTAGAAACTAAAGCTTCTAACTACTAAGAGCATTTTACCTGAGGTTCAAAATACTAAGGGCACTTTAAATTTCTCCCTGAATTAATAACCATAATTAACTGGCAACCAAAATAAGTCTATGCAAGCTACATATACATAATTTTCCTCCCAGGATATACCTCAAATCATAAACATACTTTCCTTTCCCACCCTCAAGTATGATAGGTGACAATGGCTTCAGACACACAATTCAGTAAGCACTGAGACATTCCACCAATTTCTACTAATTTTTCCAAACTTAAAAATAAAAGCTTTCCTTTCCAAGTAAATCTGAGAAGTGCACATCTGCTTGAATTGCTCAACCTATAATAAATACAAAGCTTTCACTCTGAAAAATGAGAATGTGCATGTGTGCTAAGTTGCTTCCCACTCTCTGCGATCCCATGGACTTCAGCCTGCCAGGCTCCTCTGTCCATGGGATTCTCCAAACAAGAGTACTGGAGTGGGTTGCCATGCCCTCCTCCAGGGGATCTTTCCAACTCAGGAATCGAACCCGCAACTCATACGTCTTCTGCACTGGCACCAGCGCCACAGTGTGAGATTAATACGCATATTTTACTAAAGATCATAATGACTTACTTAAGATCACTCAACAAATTAGCTGTAAAGCCTAAAACACAACTCAAGACCTAATGATCTTTTTCCTATACTATGTGAATTTAGTATTTAGTTTTAAGACCAAACAGAAGGTCACTGAAAAAACTGACAGTGATATACAAGTTATATAACTAAAGATTCCATTTAAAATAGCAACAGTACATGAAATACTGAGGAATAAGCTTCACGAGAAACATACTACCAAGGAATACCAAGTAACAAAAAAGACTTATATGCTCAAAATACTTTAAAGACTTAAAGCATTATGTGTTCTTGGATACAAAAGCAATCATAAAAATATTAGTTCTTAAATTAATCTAAATGTAATTCAATCTTGATTTCTAAAAATACCAGTAGAATTTCTCTGGAACCAGACTAATTCTAAATTTAATGTGTAAAATTAAATAGTAAGAATGGTTGGGAAATTTCAGAAAGAGAAACAAGGGCACACAAGCTTCTCTAGATATATATTATGAAGTTATAATAACTTTAAAAGGTGGAATTGGCAAAATGATTAGAAGACTGGAACAGAATAAAGTTCAGAAGACCTAAAAAGACATCTGAGAAAATGTATGATACAGGTGGCATTTCAAACTAACAGGAAAAAGATGGGACATTCAATATATGATATTGAACTACTATGGGTAGCTATCTAGAAAAAATTAAACATAAAAGTTTGATCTTTAGGTTCCAAATAGATCCAAGATTTCAAATTAAAAGCAAAGCAATATGCTAGATGAAATGAACATTTTTTTCATAATAAGCTAAGTAGTGAAGACTTTTCTAAAATGAAACTACTTAGACGTCAAATGAAAGAATTGACAAATTTAATTATATTAAATATAAATTCTAGAACGCTAGAAAATACTATACAGTAATTCAAAAGATATACTAAATGCTTAAAATTATTTGTAGTTCTTAAAAGAAAAGCCTAAGTTCTCTAACACATAAAGCGCTCCAACAGATACTTAAAACAAAACAAAAAAAAACCTCAATAGAAATATGCAATGCAGATACAGAAAACAAATTTATGCTACTGAAGGGGAAAAGGGAGGGGAGATAAATTAGGAGTTTTGGATTAGCAGATGCTAACTACTATATATACAACAGATAAACAGCAAGGTCCTACTATACAGCACAAGGAACTATATTCAATATCCTATGATAAACCATAATGGAAAAGTATCTGAAAAAGAACACACATAATATATATACCTGAATCACTCTGTTGTACAGTAGAAACTAACACAACATTGTAAATCAACTACACTTCAATTAAAAAAAAAAAACCTGCAATGAAGAGACAATTCTCAGAAAAAGAAATGTAAATGGCTTTTAATAATATGGCATGAAAAGATATTCAATATCACTTGTAATTAGGATTTACAATTAAAACTGTACCAATATACTACTTTTCACTTGTCCAATTGGAAAAAAATTTTAAATTGATAACAGATCACTGATAAGGTGTGTGCGTGCTTAGTCGCTCAGTCGTGTCTCACTCTTTGTGACCCCATGGACTGTAGCTCGTCAGGCTCCTCTGTCCACGGGGATTCTCCAGGCAAGAATACTGGAGTGGGTTGCCATGCCCTCCTCCAGGGGATCTTCCCAACCCAGGGATCGAACCCAGGTGTCCCAAATTGTAGGCAGATTCTTTACCGATGAGCCACCAGAGAAGCCCATAAATAGGCATTCTTTGTGCTTTACTAGAAGTGGGGTAAAACGGTAAGCTTCCATAAAAGACAAGATGGAATATCCATCAAAATTGAAAATGCACATACTTTCTGATCCAGCAAGCAATTCCAGTGCTCAACATTTATCTAATGAAATGTTCAGATATATAGAATACTGCAGAAGAATATTCACTGCACTATTGTTGGTAACAGGCTGGAAACAATATAAAGGCTATCAGTAAGAGACTCCGTAAACCAATTACAGCATATCTAGTAATTGTTCTTGCCTGGAGAATCCCAAGGACAGAGGAGCCTGGTGAGCTGCCGTCCGTCTATGGGGTCACACAGAGTCGGACACGACTGAAGCGACTTAGCAGCAGCAGCAGCAGCAACAGTAATGAAAAAAACAAAAAAAGTCAGCTGTATCGGTAATAGTAAGAAACAAACTAAGACATATGAGTGAAAAATGCAGGATACAGAACAGTGTGTAGAGTATGCTATTTGGGGGGATACTGAGTGTATGGATATCTCTGAAAGAATTCACACACAAAAAAAGCAAACAGTAATTGCTTTAGCAGAAAGAAGAAATCTGAGTAAATGAGAAGAGAACAGAGGAAGGCTTGTTTTTCACTGTAAATCCTCTCACACCTTTGATTTTGTACTATGTAATTACCTATTTAAAAAAATTTTTTAAAATTCAGTGAAGTGAAATACTCCAAGTACAAAACTATCAATGCCAGCCTTAACGTATAATTGCATAATATGTCCAAGTTTCTTAGGACATTATTTATACTGACTCTTGGTCCAGCAAACAGGAAGAAATTAAAATCAGAACTAGGCAAACTATGTAAAAACAAAAACAACTAATCTTCAGGACTTCCTTGGTGGTCCTAGTGGCTGGGACAAGTTACCAATATAAAGCGCCAGGCTACATCCCTGGTGAGGGAACTAGATTTCACGTGCTGCAGCTATAAAGATCTTGCATGCTGCAACTAAGACCTGGTACAGTCAAATAAATAAATAAAATATGTTTAAAAAAAAAGAAAAAACTAATTTTCAATTTCTTTATTCCATCTGACAACCTGGCTAAGCCTGTGATTATCTTCCTGGGAGGCAAGAGTCTCCACTATGTATATTACATCATAGGTGATCATAGTATTTTGGTTTATTAAAACCGCTTAAGACTGATCAGGCCATGGATACAAGTAAGTTTACATCAGTAAGTATTTACTAAAAACCTAGCACTGTGTTGGCAAATAAGACCAAAAATGCAAAAAAAATAATACAATAATAAGACTTCTAGTTAGAACAAAAATTCTGACAGAAGTTACTTTATTACCACTGGTAACTACAAACAAAAAAGAAATTAGTAAACATCCAAATGAGCTAGCTGTTAGGGATATCGGCCATCCAAGACAGATATTTCTCTTGACTTTATGGCATATAAAGTACAGTCTATGGCATAAAAAGTACAGGGGGCATATAAACCCCCTGGCAGTCCAGTAATTAGGACTCTGAACTTTTACTGCTGGGGCCTGAGTTCAATTCCTGGTCAAGGAACTAAAATCCCTCAAGCCGGGAGGCGTGACAAAAAAAGTACAGTCTAATGATGAAATAGGTACTATACAAAAAATTAAACTCATTAAAATTGTGATCTATCCTACATAAGGGAAGTACAAGGTGCTATAAGACAGCCTTAATCTAATGCGGGCTTCCCTGGTGGCTCAGTGAAGAATCCACCTCCAATGCGGGACGCCTGGGTTCAATCCCTGGGTTGGGAAGATCCCCTGGAGGAGGTCACGGCAATCCATTCCAGTATTCTTGTCTGGAGAATCCCCATGGACAGAGGAGCCCCGAGGGCTACTGTCCATGGGGCCGCAAAGAGTCGGACATGACTGAGCGACTAAGCACAGCACAGCACACAGTGAAAGCTTTTCTGCAGAAGTGATATTTAAGCAAGTTCTGAAGAATGAAGAGCTGCCTTCCAGAGAGATTAGCTACAGCATGTAGAAAGGCTGTTGGGTGAGCTCTGAACCTTCAGTGAATGGGGGGAAAAAAGATCAGTATAGCTAGACCATATACTCTAAGAAAGCAAGTAAAAATAAATAATGCTGGAGAAGTAGCAAGGCCAGATCACACCCTGTTAAAAACGAAGACTGAAGGCTTTAAAGGGAGAACAACAGAAGTTTTCAGATAAGTGACTCGATTAAATTTGCTTTTTAAAGACAATTTTAGCTGATATGAGAGGAGTAGATTAGAGTCTACTGCTTAGGAGTATATACATACATAGTAAAAGTATGAAGAAACACAGAGAATAATAAATTCAGGTTAGTGATTACCTCTGGTTAGGAGGCCTACAAC